>NC_057807.1:403444496-403462284 GCF_018294505.1 Triticum aestivum
CGATGGCGAGCGATGGTGGTGACGGGAGATAACGGCCTCCTGCCGGAGAAACCAGAATGCACATGACCAAGACAAGACGAGCAACTTCACCGTGCGGCCATGGCGGTCTTAGCGGGAGGGGGGGGGAGGTGAGTGGAAGGGGGAGAGTATGCCGGGGAGGACTAAATGGGACGTGTACAGCTGCCCTTCCATTGTCGGGGGAAGGGGCAAGGGGAAGCGAAGATATCCATGTTTCCATTTTAAGGCGGGAAAATAATTATGAGTGACCGGCGGGTTGCGGGCTTGTGGCAGCTGGGCGTTTTGTTTTAGGGATTTTTACATGTGTGCCCCTAGTTCCTTAGCCATACTCACCCATCCCCACGTTCTTAACGTTTGCTCACTTTTCCCCACTCTCTTGTCCGAAACCCTCAGAAATGGTGACAAACGGTGGATGTCGTCAGGTCAGTGCTTTGACCGTTAACTCTGACAAATGGGGCCGCGCTAGACTGTGTTGCCCGTTGGACCAGACAAGTGGGGCGGCCTTGGATGGTGGCACTGTTCGACCGTTGGGTCGTGGTTTCGTTCGACTGTTGGGCCGTTGCATGAAACGCCTATGTGCGCCGCCACGACAGAAGCCTGCAATTCATGCACGACGTATCCAGCTAGCCTGCTATGCATGCATGGAGCTAGCCTACCTGCATGCGCTGATGCGTGCCGACCGAGCCGCTTTCGTGCACACCAGCTGCCACGGACGCAAGGACGATCGCTGCCTGCATGCGCCGATGCTTGTCTCCTCGATCCACTCGCATCTGCACCTGTTTTTCTATGACAAATAAATTGAACAATATTTTATTATTATTTTTGGTTGCATGTACTAGGTAGCTACATATCTTATTTCTTTATGGCTTCCTCGACGAGGTGGTGGCTTTTGTAGCTATGCATGCACTAGGTGCTTACGAACAAAGCGAGCTCTCTCAAAAAACAATCAATAATTCAAAAAAAGTACAAACTAGCAAGAACTTAATAATAGGATAGATGGAAAACTTAATAACATAACATAGGCCAACAAGCCCAGAGCATGATCATATATTTCAATTACAACTTAATAACATAACATAGAGTCAAAAAAAGAAAAAAAGATGGAGGGTTCTAAACCCTAGACGCCAGCTTCTCCGCCTTGCTCCTCCGGGTGCCCTTCACTGCTCCTTCGGGGTGTTGTCGGTGGGGTACGGCAGAGTGTGCATGTGCGACGCGGTGGGGAAGATGTTGTTGTACTCCGTGAGGATGTTGTGGGTGGTGAAAGCGATGAACTGGCAGCCACACCAAAACACGCGCCCAGGAGGTAGAAGGCATCGAAGGGGTTGGTGAAGTGGGCACGGATAGCAACCACCACCCTGTTTTGGATGACCTCCTCGACGCAGAACATCCTTGCAGATCCACGTGGGAGGTGGCGGTAGCCGTCCGTGAGGAAGAACTCGGTGAAGCCCCTTGCGGTCCTCCACCTTGATATCGCCCACACACGTAGTGTACGCTCAACGTACACGCCGGCAGTATAGAGCCTCTCCGACACGGTGGGTGGGAAGCGGTAGGTTGGTCCAGTGTACTGCATGGCTGAGGGGTGTGAAGAAGAAGGAGAAGGGGTCGAAGAAGTTGGGGTCGAAGAACAAGAAGGGCAAATGGCAGAGGATGGGAGATAGATGAGGGATGTGAGACGAAGAAGAAGATGATGTGTGGCTTAAATAGCCGTAGTGCGACGTGTTATTTCGTCATGGCAGTAATGGGGACAAATGTGAACTAGCTCGTTTGCACACCCACCGCGGCATCAGGAACTCAATCTCTGTAGGTGCAATCAAAACAAGGGTCAAGCAAAAAAAACAGAGCCAATGCGACGGCCCAACCAGAGCTTGCTTTCATCATGTGCCCAATAACTACGGTTTTTTTTTGCAGACTCAATGGTGGGCGAGCACAACCAATAGGAGAATATCTCACGGATCGCCCCACGATCCAACAATACGGAACCGTCCATCTGATCCAACGGCGCGGAGTCTGCACGCAACCAGCCCTTCTAGAAGCCCACATCTGAGGGTTGTCGCTTGGCGCTAGTGTATGATCGGATGGCTGATGTTTAGAGCTAGGGTTAGGCAAAACCCCACAGGATTTAGAGGGGTTTTGAGCTAGTCAACGGGGTTATCTAGGCTTTGACTGAGTATAACTAATTTTAAACAAATAGAAAAAATATGAAACATTCGCCGTTCGTCGTTTTATAAGACACACTAACAAGGAAAAACACCAAACTTGGTATACGGAAACTTTCAAAAAAAGAACCTAGGTGGCACAATCGAGGTCAAATGAGCACCATTAATTTAAAAAAAATAAAAATATATAAAACATGCGCCTAATATTGTCTTATGTGACATGTTAGCAACTAAAAATCATAAACTTGGTCTATGGACATTTTCATGAAAAAACCTTCACACATATGAGCTATCACGTACAACATTGCACATAGTTCAAGGAGAGGAGGTAGGGTTCCCTTAGGTTTTTGAAAAATTAAAAAAATTAAAAAATTTACCCAAGCTTGATTTCAATGTGAATAAGAAGGATCTGAACTTAGTTTTCCATTTTCATATCTTAAACATGTTTTTAATGGTTTCCTATTAAAGCATATTTTTTCAAAAATAAAATGTAAAAATATGAAGATTAATTCAATAAATAGTGAGACTTCGAATCTACACTATATCGATTGAATAGGTGTTAATAAAAAATATTTGGCTCATTTGGAGTAAGTCCAAAAAACTTGATTACAAATGGAGCTCATTTGGAGCATATTTCTCATGACTATAAGTTTTACCACGCAAAAGAGATTAGATTGGTTACCTAACGTTTATAATATATCAGCAAACTTTGCAACATCACACCACATGCAATGGACTTCAAGTGTTGGTTCAAATTCAAATTTTGCCTCAAATTCAAATTAGAATATTTGATCTGTTATTGGAATATTTGATCTTTTATTGAAATACTTGATCAAATGATGGACTATCTTCATTCAAATGTTGTTTTTTTGCTCTGTTATTGGAACATTTGATCAAATGATGGGCTATTTGCTCTTTTTGCTTATTCTTTGCAGCATGTCTGATCAGTGAAGCAACACTGAAGCAGTATGTGTGATCATTGCAGCACCTAAACTTATAGCTCACAACATCTAAACATAACATACCATACACCACAGGCAAATTTAAGAACAGACAAATATAGATAGCATAATAAATTAATACCATAGATCACACACAAAGTTTAGATACCACGACACAAAGTTTACCAAACAGCCACATTCATTTTACTAAAAGTAAAATATAAAACATCATCACATCACACTAGAGTCAGGGCCTTTGCGGGGGCAGCATGCTGCCACCTGATCTTGTAGTCCTCCCCGTGAATCGCTACATCCTCTGCATGAGACACAAAGTGATCGAAGCGGCCATACTTTGGCTTTGGCTTGGTGGTGTAGTAGGGGCAGTGCCACTTCTTGATCTTGCGGTTGTAGAAGGAAGCAACTCCCTTGGCCTTGATCTTCTCCACCTCCTTCGCTGTGAAGGACGCGACATTAGCATTGTACACATCTTCTCCAAAATCTTATTGCACACATGAATGAATTATATTAATACATTATAGATTCATATACACCATGTAAAAGGAACTAAATGAACAATCTAAATTTCAAGTAGGCTTACATCATATTCTTCGTCGTCACTATACTCTGGATCATACGGGTCGAACCCAGTAAGGCCCAACTTCCTCTTATTCCCCACTGAATCATCCTCCTGGATATGTAATTACATTCATTACTAGTAAATACAGAAGCCAACTGATAATTTAGATATGCACACATGACACATTGATCATATTATCCATACTATGATCCTATTTGCATTTTCCATTGCCATGCACACACATTGAACAACAAAGCTAACATAACTACATATTATGGACAAATTTATATACTGATGAATCAAGTAAGTTCATAATCAATTGGTAGGTACATCAAAATTAATGCATTCTATTTGGGCATATGACATTCAAAAAGCCAATCTGTGTAGCATTCAAAAGCAAATCTAAGCATACATGTCTGTAGCATTCAAAACCCCAATCTGTGTAGCATTCAGAAACGAATCTAATAATCACGTGTATTATTTAGGCATAGAGATATCTGTCTCTCATTAAGATCTGTCTAGCATTTTTGCAACGAATGTAATCCGAAAAACTCCCGTACAAAAAATTCCCATCCCCCCATACAGAAAACCCCATCCCTCAAACCAACTACTCTAACCATCTGTACTACCCTTCCAATCACAATCCAACCAATGAAACTAACTCTACAACTCATCTAAATATTGCAACTAGGGTACAAGCAAATGGAAGTACCTCATGTACCACCTTCTCCTCACAGGCAACGCATCTGGATGGACTGCGCCGCTCGATGCCGTCACCTTCAGCTCCGGTAGTGGCCTGGCGGAGCCCGCCACCTCCTTCTCCACATCCATAGCCGTGACAACGGTTGCGAGTTACCCCGCACCACCATGGACGCCGCCAACGTCCTGCACTGCATCTGTCGGGTCATCGCTCCCTGTAAATCTCCGACCGCTGCGCTAGCGTCACCAGGAGTGTCCGCCATCGGTATGAGGGAGGCGATGAAGGCGAGGAAGAGGATGCGGTGGGGGAGAGCGAGACAGTGTGGTGGAGGAGAGCGAGACGACGCGGTACAGGAGAGGTAGACAATGCGGCATGGAGGGGATTTGGAGGGAAATGGTAGGGACGAGGTGGTTCCCCCTCTTATACGATGGGACATTTCTGGCATGTTCCATGGACACGTGCTACCCCATGACCGCGGTCAGTTACATGCACGCCCACGCGGCCCCACTAGTCAGAGTTAACGGTCAAGCCATTGACCCGACAACAACGTTCAGTTTGCCCATTTGTGAGAGTTTCAACCAAGGGAGTGGGGGAATTGAGCAAAAGTCAAGAGCATGGGGATGAATGAGTACAACTAAGGAACCAGGGGCACAGATGTAAAAATCTCTTTATTTTATAGTGAAACTGATTCCAGCGCAACGCTCATCTCTACTACTCCCTCCGTTCTCCAAAAATGCTAGACTTACGGGAATCCCACTACGGAGGCAAGTTACAGGATTGCATGGCCTAATCTCATTGATTTTCTCACCATAAAACTAGCCGTGGGACCCAAATCGTGATGAATCCTAGGTTTCCAACTCATCTCGATAGAAACTGCCCGTAGCTGTAGCAAACTTCGTTCCAAAATATAGTGATTTTTATTCCCGTGCTTCAACTTTGATCATAAATTAACGGCATCGAGCCACTCTGGACCTTTTGGTACTGCGAGCAACGCATCCATCTCCACCTCCATTGCTGCCGTGGAGTCGCTTATGACCATTGTTCAGTGAGGTGGATCTGGAAGAGGCACAACAAGAAGACAATGAAGGCATACTTTAATATTAGGCAGAATCACGTTCATGCGTTTATTGCGCAAACCGTACATTTCATTAGCTGCACGGGCTTGAAGTCTCTGCAGCCACGTTTATGTGCATTTGTGACTTTCTGTATTTCAGTGATAAGGGTCGTAGACACCGCCATCAAATCCACAAAGGCATCGTGTGGTATTATATAGAGTCATGTTCGCCTGTGTCTATTTTCCGGATGATTCCGTCAACTCTTTAGACGGAGAGGCACGGACGAGAAGCCCATGGAGGCATACTTCAGTATTATGCAGAGTCACGTTCGAACGTTTACTGCACAAAGCGAACACGAGATAGACACTTAGGTTAGGTCTTCACTACGCATGTACAAAAAACACAACAGCTTAACAGAGGAGGAGGAGAAGATCTCAAAGAAAAAACGAGGATAAGGCACAGTGCAAGGACATAATTGCAGATGTCACCACTGGCGCGCGTTTTTTAAAAGCACAGGCTAGCACTCTCTGCAGCCACGGTTATGTATGTTTGCGACTCTCTGTGTTTCAGTCATTAGGTTCACAAGCACATGCATCAAATCCACAAAGGCATCGTGTGGTATTATATAGAGTCATGTTCGGTTGTGTTTGTGTTCCGAATGATTCAGTCGACTCGTTCAGACGGAGAGGCATGGACGAGAAGCCCATGGAGGCACACTTTAGTATTAGGCAGAGTCACCGTCATGCGTTTATTGCGAGGCAATGAGAGGCAGATTCGAGAGACGCCGTTTTTGAAGCGTTCAAAAGGCATGGTCGATGTTTAGCCCATGGAGCTGAACCTTTGTCTCATGAACAACCACGGGCGTTTACTCTGTGAGGATCAGAATAGCCTGTGTGTCAGATACGTTGTATTTAAAATATTATTTCCTTGTATTTAAAAGCACGGATGTGAACTACCTACGGACACGGTTCCGTATCGTGGTTGTGTGTGTTTCATTGTTCCATAGTGAAGCACGGGCACAGTAATTTGCGAAGCTAGCGATGACACGCCTTTAAACAAAGCACACGCATAGTTGTTCCACGACAAGCACGTCTCGATTTGCGGGAACAACATTGTCAGTGGTTCTACCGGACACACAATATGTTTTCACCCAAACGTTCACCACAAAGTCCGACGAGACGCCGATGGTGCAAGACCTAGCTTCGGCCGGCGTCGAGGAGCCGCCGAGCCGGTACTTAGTGCACGAGCAAGACCGTCATGGCGACCTGGTGGCTACCGATGAAATGCCGGAGCCCATCCCTCTCATTGACCTTAGCCGGCTCATGGACGCCGACGAGGCTGACAAGCTCCGGACGGCTCTACAAACCTGGGGCTTCTTCCTGGTGAGCGAGCATCTATGCATGTGTGCACCTTAATTACTCTTCCCTCCGTTCACAAGTATAAGATGTTCTAACCTTTTTGTGAATTGGATACATAAAGGCATGTTTATGTTTTAGTGTGGTTGTTCACCCATTTCAGGCCGAGTGTAGTCCATATTGAAATATCCAAAACATCTTATATTTGTAACGGAGGGAGTACTAGCTTATAAAGTTATTGGACTCTTACTGAAACTGTTTAACTTGTCCAGGCCACCAATCATGGGATCGAGGATTCTCTCATGGATGCAATGATGACCGCGTCAAGGGAGTTCTTCCGTCAACCGTCCGAAGAGAAGCAGAAATGCAGCAGCCTGGTGGACGACAACGGCAAACATTACCAGGTGGAAGGGTATGTCAGTGATAGAGTGGTTTCCGAGGATCATGGCCTGAACTGGAACGACCGGTTGCATCGGAGAGTGGAGCCGGAAGATGAGAGGAATTTCGCTAAGTGGCCCAGTCACCCGGAATCTTTCAGGTTCCCTACTCCCTTACCTTGAGTGATGTTTTTCACATTTCTAATACTGTATTAGCTTAGTTGTAAAGGAAGGCAGAGTGAGAATTCCAGAAAAGTATCAATTTAAACTGCACTCTGGGTAGTCAATTGTCTCATAGCATTGCGCGTCTCTCTTGCTAGTGGGCCCGTATTACCATATCATTTCCTATAATTAAGTAAGGCTGAAAGTTAACTAATTTTGATACAATTTTCCTTTGTGACTGCAGACTTTTGAGAACTTCTCTTAATGACGTAGTTTTCTCGATGTTGTTTTGTGAATTTATTGATTAATTACTTTCTTTATAAGAGATTCAAAGTCTGGGGGTGATTACCCTCTTTTCAAAAAGAAGATAAAAAGATATTCAGAGACAATTCATAGATAGAAACTTAATAAAGAGACCAAAATCTTTGATTTGACTAAACTATTATAGAATCTTTCTACAGGGATGTGCTAAATGAGTACGCATCGAAATCCAAGAAACTAAGAGACATTGTCTTGCGATCAATAGCCAAGCTCTTGGAGATTGATAAGGATTACTTCGTCAACCAGATATCAAACAAGGCTTCTGGTTTTGCCAGACTCTACTACTACCCTCCATGTCCGAGGCCTGACCTAGTTTTGGGCCTCAGGCCTCACTCTGATGGAAATCTTCTTACTATCCTTTTTGTCGACGACGATGTTGGTGGCTTCACTCATACATACTAGTTGCCCTGATTATCCTATCATTCAGTATGCAGATGATACTATTTTAGTGGCGAACGCTGATCATAGACAGGTGCAGCATATCAAAAATCTCCTGTCACATTATGCTCATTACACAGGACTCAAAGTGAACTACGCAAAGTCTACAATGATCTCTATTAACACTCCTCCTGAGAAGATGATTGAACTTTCTAGCATTTTAGGATGCAAGATTGGTACTCTACCACTCAATTATCTGGGGCTCCCACTGTGTCTATCTATGCCTAAAGTTGAGGATTTTGTTCCACTGCTCCAAAGGATTGAGACAAGGCTACTTAGCTGTTCTACCATGCTGTCCACTGGGGACAAAGTCACCCTCATTAAATCCATCTTCACAAGTATGCCCAATTTTTTCATGAGCACTCTGATGATACCCAAAACTGTTGTCAAACAAATCAACACCTATCTCATGAATTGCTTTTGGAGAAAATATGGTACCTTGGATAGAGGCACTGTGCTCATTGCCTGGGATAAAGTTAACAGACCAAAAAACCAGGGTGGACTTGGGGTTCTAGATCTCCACATACATAACAAGGCTCTGCTCCTGAATTTTTTGCATAAGTTCTTTAACAAAGCGTACACACCTTGGGTACATATCATATGGGAGAAACATTATCAGAATAGGCTACCAGGGGAGCAGAAAGTTGGATCTTTCTGGTGGAGAGATGTACTGAAACTACTCCCACTGTTTAAGCAGCATGCAATCTGTAAAGCAGGTATTGGAGATTCAGTGATCCTGTGGACAGATCGATGGCAAGATGTTTCACTCTTCAATAAATTCCCAGAACTCCATTCATATGCTACCAATCAGACTATCTCCTTGAATAATGCCCTTCAGCATACATACACCAGCCAACTCTTTCACATGCCACTTTCACAACTAGCTTTTGAGAAATTCACATCATTGCAAACGATACTGACTGAGCAAGCTTCTGCTACCCAAAATGATAAATGGTCATACGCATGGGCATCACCCAATTACTCAGCCATGAAAATGTACAAAGCTATCAGAGAGGAGAACATCGTACATGTCATTTTCAGAACTTTGTGGAAGTCATCATGCAGGCTACGACATAAAATCTTTTTCTGGCTGTTGCTGTGGGATCATCTGAGTACCAGAAACTAGGAGATCCTTGCATCTAGATGACTATAATTGTGCCCTATGTACAGATGCCACAGAGGAAACAACTGTTCACCTGTTTTGGGACTGTCAATTTGCTTTAACATGTTGGCACTCCATTATTCCAACCAAGTCCAGAGGAATATCGATATATGATGAGATTCATCTTGCCATGAGGCACCTTCAATCAGACATTGCTATGGACATCATTATTCAAGGATGCTGGGCCATCTGGATGAGTAGAAATGACAAAATATTCAGGAGAGCCGCCCCATTAGTGGAGACTTGGAAGCATTACTTGAAAGAAGGACTACAAGCTTTAGAACTCAGAGCTAAATCATCAAAGTCAGGAAAGATCAGACTCTGGATACAACAGTACTTGTAACTTAATTATGGGTTTTCCTAGAACTGGTATTGGTTGATTTGTACTTTCCTTGTAATGGTACTTTTTAATTAATGAAAATTTACCGTAGAACATTGTTCTACGGTTTCGGCTAAAAAAAACGATGTTGGTGGCTTGCAAGTTCAGAGAGATGTTAAATGGTACAATGTTCCAGCCAAGCCTCACACACTGGTGATCAACTTGGGAGACTGCCTGGAGGTTGGTACCTACACATACAAGCTAGATACGCACTTCCTCTCTTGAATGGTCTATAATGATCAGTGTTATATCCTATTTCCTGAATCCTAATGTTTCATTGACTCTTTTGTGAAATTTTGGCGCAGATAATGAACAACGGAATCTTTAGGAGCCCGGTTCACAGAGTGGTGACGAACACCGAGAAGGAGAGGCTTTTGCTTGCCATGTTCTATGCCGTGGATGAAGAAATAGTGCTGGAGCCAGCGCCCGGTTTGCTGGATGACGAGCGACCTGCAAGATATAGGAAAATGATGACAAAGGATTTCATGGCTGGGCTCTTTGAACATTTCCGTTAAGGGAAGAGATTCATCGACAGCCTGAAGATATAAATTATGCGTGTTGGTTTATGGAGTTGTTGCTGTGATTACCTATATGAAATAAAGAGATGGCCATATCCTCTGTGAGTGGGGGTTTTATCGATCATTGTCATAAGCAACTCAGTTTCGGTTTATTTTTAATTGTTTCCAACAGACGCAAAACTTTGCTCATCTCACTAATTAAGAAGAACGGTGTGCCAGTTACTTAGTGGAAACACAGCCACGTTGCACATAAGTGTGTGGTCACTTCTCTTCGAGCAAGCTACTTCAACTTCACCGCAAAAGATCACAGATAAGACTCTCGCTGCAACAGCTGCGTGATATCACATTAAGACGTGCCAAGCTATCAGGCACATACACTATATCGGCACACGGCAACTCCAATTTTCAAGAAGGCAACAATGAAAAAAATTATAAGCTCAATGTTTTAAGGGCACTTCTAGGTGTCGGTCGACCGATCCAACCACGTCGCCTCCCCCGCGGCACGATGACTCCAGCATGGGCCATTGGATGCCCCACCCTCGTCATCCTTCCTACCACGCACGCCTGAGACAAAAAAATTATTTTCTCAAATTTGACTTGTCAGTCACTTCCTTGAATTTGATCAATGATCCAGTTTTTGTGCATACTTTCTTGTCAATTTGCAGCTCAGCCTGGCCACTGACCATTAGTGCTATTGTTGATCGTGTGATAAAAGAGAATTATTGGTAGTACTCTACTCAGTCTCTCCGGAGGACGACACAATTGAAAATGTATGGGTATCAGCTCAGTCACAATCTTTTTTTTTGTCGAAATAGAGGCATAAGCTTTGCATCATCCATTAATTAAGGGAAAAATAGAGTTAAGGTTACAAACTGACACAAAGGCATCAAATGAAAATAAAAAAAAGGCCACTACCCTCCCGACATCAGTTGACCCACACGCTTAGCACTCGCGGTGATCCAAAGCCTTGCTTCTTTTTTAATCTCCTCCATAAGAATTGTCATAGGGGCGGATTTGTGTCGGAAGACCCTTGCATTCATCTTGTTCCAAATAGTCCAACACATAAGCATGATGATAGAAGCCTTTGTTGGAACACACGGTACGCTATGCTAGCACCAAATAAATTTTCTACCCCGCACCCATGATCATGCTACTGGAAATAGATCACTAGATCGGGTTTACCACTAGATGCGCATTCAGCGCAGCGGAAGTAGAGTTGGTGATGTGTGTAGTCGTTCGGCCGATCTCCAACAAACAGATGTCCCGCGAACAACGATCTCCTGGATCCCTCGAACAACTCCTTGTGGTTCCCTCGAACGGTACGTCCAAGCACTACATGTAGTGGTGGGCGCACAACAGATGCCACGGGGTGGCTAAAGAGAGGGATAGGCAAGAGGCAACCGGTGGGCTCCAGAGGCGAGGTTGGTACGAGCGAGCGGGAGACGCAAGACGTACCCAGGTTCGGGTCTCTCCGTAGAGATAACACCCCTAGTCCTGCCGAGTGTGTTTTATATGAAGATGGTACAAGCTTGCTCCTAGAGTTGTTTTGTGGAGGAAGGACGACAGGCCAGTGCATAGGATGTTCCCTCTCCGTGTGGTGGATGTAAGTGTGTGTGTGTGTGTGTGTGTGTGTGTGTGGCTAATGGAATCGACCCTCTGCATGGAAGAGCACCGGGGGGTCTTATAGGCTGCCCCCCCCCCCCGGGTTATATCTTTTGAGCTTGATAGTTTTTGCTCTAGTGCTTCACTTATATCTTTTAGAGCATGACGGTGGTGTCTTAATTTTGAAGAAATTGCTAGTCTCTCATGCTTCACTTATATTATCTTGAGAGTCTTTTAGAACAGCATGGTATTTGCTATTGTCATAAAGTTGGTCCTAGAATGATGAGCATCCAAGTTAGGTATAATTAAAACTATCATAGGAAGTGAATTGGATGCTATGATCAACTTGATACTTGATAATTATTTTGAGATATGGAGGTAGTTGAATTTAAAGAATGCTTGTGTTGAAGTTTGTGATTCCCGTAGCATGCACGTATGGTGAACCGCTTTGTGATGAAGTTGGAGCACAATTTTATTTATTGGTTGTCTTCCTTATGAGTGGCGGTCGGGGACGAGCGATGGTCTTTTCCTACCAATCTATCGCCCTAGGAGCATGCGCGTAGTGCTTTGGTTTTTGATGACTTCTAAATTTTTGCAATAAGTACATGAGTTCTCTTGATTAATGTTGAGTCCATGGATTATACGCACCCTTTCACCCTTCCACCATTGCTAGCCTCTCTTGTGCCGCGCAATTTTCGCTGGTACCATACACCCACCATATCCTTCCTCAAAACAGCCACCGTACCTACCTATTATGGCATTTCCATAGCCATTCCGAGATATATTGCCATGCAACTTTTCACCGTTCCGTTCATATGACACACATTACTTTTGTCATATTGCTCTTTGCATGATCATGTAGTTGACATCGTATTTGTGGCAAGGCCACCTTCATAATTTTCATACATGTCGCTCTTGATTCATTGCATATCCCGGTACACCGCCGGAGGCATTCATATAGAGTCATATCTTGTTCTAGCTTTGAGTTATAAATCCATAAAAGTGTGATGATCTTCATTATTAGAGCATTGTCCTCGTGAGGAAAGGATGATGAAGGCTATGATTCCCCCACAAGTCGGGATGAGACTTTGGACTTTATAAAAAAAAGAAAAAAAAGAAAGAAAAAAAGGGCAAAAAAAAGAAGAAGAAAGGCCAAAGAAAAAAATAGGAAAAAAATATAATGAGAGAAAAAGAGAGAAGGGATAATGCTACTATCTCTTTTTCCACACTTGTGCTTCAAAATAGCACCATGATCTTCATGATAGAGAGTCTCATATGTTGTCACTTTCATATACTAGTGAGAATTTTTCATTATAGAACTTGGCTTGTATATTCCAATGATGGGCTTTCTCAAAAGTGCCCTAGGTCTTCGTGAGCAAACGAGTTGGATGCACACCCACTTAGTTTCTTTTATTGAGCTTTCATATATTTATAGCTCTAGTGCATCCGTTGCATGGCAATCCCTACTCACTCACATTGATATCTATTAATGGGCATCTCCATAGTCCGTTGATACGCCTAGTTGATGTGAGACTATCTTTTCCTTTTTTGTCTTCTCCACAACCACCATTCTATTCCACATATAGTGCTATGTCCATGGCTCACGCTCATGTATTGCGTGAAAATTGAAAAAGTTTGAGATTATTAAAGTATGAAACAATTGCTTGGCTTGTCATCGGGGTTGTGCACAATTAAATACTTTGTGGGATGAAGATAGAGCAACAGCCAGACTATTTGATTTTGTAGGGATAACTTTCTTTAGCCATGTTATTTTGAGAAGACATGATTACTTTGATTAGTATGCTTGAAGTATTACTATTTCTTATGTCAATATTAACTTTTATTTTGTATTCATTTGGATTTGAACATTCATGCCACAATGAAGAAAATTACATTATGAATTATGCTAGGTAGCATTCCACATCAAAAATTCTTTTTTATCATTTACCTACTCGAGGACGAGCAGGAATTAAGCTTGGGGATGCTTGATATGTCTCCAACGTATCTATAATTTTTAATTGTTTCATGCTATTATATTACCCCTTTTGGATGTTTATGGGCTTTATTTTACACATTTATATCATTTTTAGGACTAACGTACTAACCGGAGGCCCAGCCCGTATTGCTATTTTTTTTTGCCTATTTCAGTATTTCGAAGAAAAGGAATATCAAACGGAGTCCAAACGGAATGAAACCTTCGGGAGCGTGATTTTTCGAACAAATTTGATCCGGAAAGCTTGGAGTGCAAGTCAAGAAGCAGCCAAGGCTCCCACGAGATAGGAGGGTGCGCCCCCCTGTAGGGCGTGCCCTCCTGTCTCATGGGCCCCTCGGGCGGCCACCGACGTACTTCTTCCTCCTATATATACCTACGGACCCCGAAAACATCCATGAGCACCACGAAACACAATTTCCACCGCCATAACCTTTTGTATTCGCGAGATCCCATCTTGGAGCCTTCTTCGGCACTCTGCCGGAGGGGGAATCGACCATGGAGGGCTTCTACATCAACACCATAGCCCCTTCGATGAGTTGTGAGTAGTTTGCCACAAACCTACGGGTCCATAATTATTAGCTAGATGGCTTCTTCTCTCTTTTTGGATCTCAATACAATGTTCTCCCCCTCTCTTGTGGAGATCTATTCGATGTAATCTCTTTTTGCGGTGTGTTTGTCGAGATCCGATGAATTGCGGGTTTATGATCAAGTTTATCTATGAATAATATTTGAATCTTCTCTGAATTCTTTTATGTACGATTGAGTTATCTTTTCCAGTCTCTTCGAATTATCAGTTTGGTTTGGCCTACTAGATTGATCTTTCTTGCCATGGGAGAAGTGTTTAGCTTTGGGTTCAATCTTGCGGTGTTCTTACCCAATGACAGAAAGTGTTGCAAGACACGTATTGTATTGTTGCCATCGAGGATAACAAGATGGGGTTTATATCATATTGCATGTGTTATCCCTCTACATCATGTCATCTTGCTTAAAGCGTTACTCTGTTCTTATGAACTTAATACTCTAGATGCAGGCAACAGTCAGTCGATGTGTGGAGTAATAGTAGTAGATGCAGGCAGGAGTCGGTCTACCTGTTATGGACGTGATGCCTATATAGATGATCATGCCTAGATAATCTCATAACTATGCGCTTTTCTATCAATTGCTCGACAGTAATTTGTTCACCCACCGTAATACTTATGCTATCTCGAGAGAAGCCTCTAGTGAAACCTATGGCCCCCGGGTCTATCTCTTATCGTATTCGCTTTCAATCTATCTTTATTTGCATCTTTAATTTTTGCATCTATATCACAAAATACCAAAAATATATTATTATCTCTCTATCAGATCTCACTTTCGCAAGAGGCCGTGAAGGGATTGACAACCCCTTCATTACGTAGGTTGCGAGTTCCCAGTTTGTTTGTGTAGGTGCGTGGGACTTTTGAGGAGCCTCCTACTGGATTGATACCTTGGTTCTCAAAACTGAGAGAAATACTTACGCTACACTTTGCTGTATCACCCTCTCCTCTTCGAGGAAAACCAATACAAACTCAAGACGTAGCAGTGGCCCGTAACAAAACAGTAAAAAGCCAACGCCCAAAAGAAAAAAAAACGGCAATGCTCATGCTAGTATGATTTTCTTCTTCCGATGAGGGTTGCACTGGAATTAGTTATACCCCCCGCAAAAAAAGTCAGAACCGGGACCCATTTCTTGATCACTTTAGCTACTTTTCAGTTGCTTGAAATTTTATTTTAGGGTCAGTCCTTTTTTTCCACTGTCTTATGCACTTGATGATCACTGCAACCGGCATGCAACCGACGCACGCAAGCTTTCTTAATTAGCATGAGTACTAATAGGCGGACCAAAAATACTAATCGGCATGTTTCTTGGCTAGTGCCAGTTTAAATTTAAAGAGAAATTTTATGGTGCCTTTGCTATTTGATAGTCGTCTAAAGAAAACAGGTTCATGCTAATATTTTCTTTTTATGTGTTTTTTCCTCTCTTTTGTCTTGAGTCGTTTTTTATGCACTTTAGTTGTTGCCTGAATTTTAAATTTGGGTCAATTGATTTCTTTTGGCCTTTGATTTTTGCTTTATGATTTGTGCTGTATTTTCTTTTTTGCCTGTGCTACTTGTTGTATTGGGCTTGTTTGTTTCGACTGAAACATATTTGGGTCAGTCGATTGCCACTGGACCGAAGCCCGTTAAGAGTGCGATCTAGCCTTCATCTCTCTCCCTTTGTTTGTATCTTTTGTGGGCATTTTGCTTCATTCTTTTATTTCAGTTTTCTGCCTCTATGCGTTTTTTCTCTCGTTCCTTTATTAGTTAATTTTTCTTATTTTGTGGATTGTTGGCCCTCCCCTCTACCCCTTTTTTATTTTTTGTTATTTTTTTTGCTTTGGTTTATATTTTTCTTTATGGTCAGTTTGTTTTTCTTTTGTGGAATTTTTGGATATTGGATCAATGTAAATGTATAAGCACAAATACTATAAGGTACATGGAAAGATTGCGCTATTATATAATTATTATTCTTTGCATACTGTAAAATGTGCAATTTCAGTGCAAAGTGGCGTGCAAGTTTTTTTTCTTTCTTTTGAAAGGGTAATACCAATGTCAACAATTCATTTTATATAAACCTCATTATTTTGATCTTTTCGTTATTGTTTTATTCTTCTTTAAGTTAATAACAATGCCACTAATTCATTTCTCCTTAGGAAACTTTTTTGTGAAAGTTTCACTATTGTATGCATATTGGAAAAAACGCAATTTGTGTGTATATTTTGTGCAAAATTTCTTATTTTAGATTTATTTCTATGTGTGTAAGTATAAATGCAAGTACTAAATAATATGTGTGTAAATTATAGTATAATGTGAAAAATGCACTATTATATGCGTATTCTTTGCATATTTCAAAAAAATGCAATTTCAGTGCAAGTTTTGAAATGTTTTTCTTTTTTATTTGTTTCTAAAGGATTTCATTTTTTAGAAAACGTCATTATTTTGATTTTGTTTTATTTTTTATTTTGTTTGTTCTGAAAGGGTAATACCAATGCCATGAATTCATTCTTCCGTAGAGAACTTTATTTTTTTGATATTGCTTTAGTTTTTGTCTCATTGTTTGATTTTGTTTTAGTTTTCTTTTCTTTTGTAAGGATAACACCGGTGTCACTAATCCATTACTTTTTAGAAAACACTTTTTTTGTGAAAATCACACTAATATATGCTCATTTTTCTATAATTTCACTATTATATTTTTCTATAATTTCACTATTATATGCTCATTTTTCTATAATTTCACTATTATATTTTTCTATAATTTCACTATTATATGCTCATTTTTCTAAATTTCACTATATTATAACAGCATACTATATCACCAAGCACACCTATGTGGCTATGTATGGGCTCGTACTATACTGTTACATATGGAGCTGCCTTGCATGTATGCATGGGCTTGTAGGCATCAATTAAGTGGATGTACTAAATTGATACGACAACATCATGGAGGGGAGTCGTCCTCGCATGCATTAGCTCTGACTGTGGCGTTATTACTTGCTCCTAATAGTCACGGCCTGAAGAAATCGCAAAGAGACAAAAAGTGACTGTCCCAAATATGATATTCAGTCGTATTGACATGTAGTCAATCCCTTACTTGATCAATTTCTCATCACACACAACAAAAGAGTCTATTCAGGGGGAGCACAAGGTCGTTGGGCACAACAGAGGTAACCAATGGTGTTCAGTCACACAAGATAGAACAAATCATCCCTAGGTCGTCATAGATAGAACAAATCATCACTAGTTTGTTATGGCGATCCGACAACCTGGTTCCCATGAGAGCAACATGATACCTGCACCGTCATGTTGATGCTTCGGGCAGCGGGGGCATCATGATGACGGCCAACAGGGCAAGGTACATCTCAACCAGTGGCGGAGCTAGCCGAAGATCACTTGGGGAAAAAACAAAAATCTTCAGTGTTTGGGGAGGGGGGCAAATGCTAAAACAAAGTCTAATCTAAGCCTCCCTAAATATTTTT
>NC_057807.1:403462404-403510120 GCF_018294505.1 Triticum aestivum
CCAACATAGCTTCGTTATTGATCCCGACTACAGCTGCTTTTCCATTCAACTCTTCGGCCTTGTTTTTGGCAAATCGCTTGATCTTGTCCTTCGTCGGTTGCGGCAGAGGCGAGCTGGCCGTGCCGGACGTAGGACGCGGGGGCACAGTAGAGGCGCCGGCCACTGCTTGTGGTGGCGGTGACGGATGGCCGCCGACTGGAGGCGAGACGGCAGATCCGCCGATGGCGAGCGATGGTGGTGACGGGAGATAACGGCCTCCTGCCGGAGAAACCAGAATGCACATGACCAAGACAAGACGAGCAACTTCACCGTGCGGCCATGGCGGTCTTAGCGGGAGGGGAGGGGAGGTGAGTGGAAGGGGGAGAGTACGCCGGTGAGGACTAAATGGGACGTGTACAGCTGCCCTTCCATTGTCGGGGGGAGGGGCAAGGGGAAGCGAAGATATCCGTGTTTCCATTTTAAGGCGGGAAAATGAATTATGAGTGACCGGCAGGTTGCAGGCTTGTGGCAGCTGGGTGTTTTGTTTTCGGGATTTTCACATGTGTGCCCCTAGTTCCTTAGCCATACTCATCCATCCCCACGTTCTTAACGTTTTCTCACTTTTCCCCACTCTCTTGTCCGAAACCCTCAGAAATGGTCACAAACGGTGGATGTCGTCAGGTCAATGCTTTGACCGTTAACTATAACAAGTGGGGCCGCGCTAGACTGTGTCGCCCGTTGGACCAGACAAGTGGGGCGGCCTTGGACGGTGGCACTGTTCGACCATTGGGTCGTGGTTTCGTTGGACTGTTGGGCCGTTGCATGAAACGCCTGTGTGCGCCACCACGACAGAAGCCTGCAATGCATGCACGGCGTATCCAGCTAGCCTGCTATGCATGCATGGAGCTAGCCTACCTGCATGCGCCGATGCGTGCCGACCGAGCCGCTTTCGTGCACGCCAGCTACCACGGACGCAAGGACGGTCGCTACCTGCATGCGCTGATGCTTGTCTCCTCGATCCACTCGCATCTGCACCCGTTTTTCTATGACAAATAAATTGAACAATATTTTATTATTATTTTTGGTTGCATGTACTAGGTAGCTACATATCTTAATTCTTTGTGGCTTCCTCGACGAGGTGGTGGCTTTTGTAGCTATGCATGCACTAGGTGCTTACGAACAAAGCGAGCTCTCTCAAAAAACAATCAATAATTCAAAAAAAAGTACAAACTAGCAAGAACTTAATAATGGGATAGATAGAAAACTTAATAACATAACATAGGCCAACAAGCCCAGAGCGCGATCATATAGTTCAATTACAACTTAATAACATAACATAGATTCAAAAAAAAAGAAAAAAAGATAGAGGGTTCTAAACCCTAGACGTCGGCTTCTCCACCTCGCTCCTCCGGGTGCGCTCCACTGCTCCTTCGGGCTGTTGTCGGTGGGGTACGGCAGAGTGTGCATGTGCGACGCGGTGGGGAAGATGTTGCTGTACTCCGTGAGGATGTTGTGGGTGGTGAAAGCAATGAACTCGTAGCCACACCAAAACACGCGCCCGAGGAGGTAGAAGGCATCGAAGGGGTTTGTGAAGTGGGCATGGATAGCAACCACCACCCTGTTTTGGATGACCTCCTCGACGCGGAACATCCTTGGAGATCCACGTGGGAGGTGGCGGTAGCCGGCCGTGAGGAAGAACTCGGTGAAGCCCCTTGCAGTCCTCCACCTTGATATCGCCCACACACATAGTGTACACTCAACGTACACGCCGACAGTATAGAGCCTCTCCGACACAGTGGGTGGGAAGCGGTAGGTTGGTCCAGTGTACTGCATGGCTGAGGGGTGTGAAGAAGAAGGAGAAGGGGTCGAAGAAGTTGGGGTCGAAGAACAAGAAGGGCAAATGGCAGAGGATGGGAGATAGATGAGGGATGTGAGACGAAGAAGAAGATGATGTGTGGCTTAAATAGCCGTAGTGCGACGTGTTATTTCGTCATGGCAGTAATGGGGACAAATGTGAACTAGCTCGTTTGCACACCCACCGCGGCATCAGGAACTCAATCTCCGTAGGTGCAATCAAAACAAGGGTCAAGCAAAAAAAAATAGAGCCAATGCGACGACCCAACCAGAGCTTGTTTTCATTATGTGCCCAATAACTACGGTTTTTTTGCAGGCTCAATGGTGGGCGAGCACAACCAATAGGAGATTATCTCATGGATCGCCCCACGATCCAACAATACGGAGTGGTCCATCTGATCCAACGGCGCGGAGCCTGCACGCAACCAGCCCTTCTAGAAGACCACATCTAAGGGTTGTCGCTAGGGTTAGCCAAAACCCCGCAGGATTTAGAGTTGTTTTGAGCTGGTCAACGGGGCTATCTAGGCTTTGACTGAGTATAACCAATTTTTAACTAATAGAAAAAATTTGAAACCTTCCCCGTTCGTCGTTTTATAAGACACACTAACAAGGAAAAACACCAAACTTGGTATACGAAAACTATCAAAAAAAACCTAGGTGGCACGATCGAGGTCAAATGAGCACCATTAATTTAAAATAAAAATAAAAATATATAAAACATGCGCACAATATTGTCTTATGTGACATGTTACCAACTAAAAATCATAAACTTGGTCTATGGACATTTTCATGAAAAAACCTTCACACATATGAGCTATCACGTACAACATTGCAGAGAGTTCAAGGAGAGGAGGTAGGGTTCCCTTAGGTTTTTAAAAATTAAAAAAATTAAAAAATTTACCCGAGCTTGATTTCAAAGTGAATAAGAAGGATCTGAACTTAGTTTTCCATTTTCATATTTTAAACATGTTTTTAGTTGTTTCCTATTAAAGCATATTTTTTCAAAAACAAAATGTAAAAATATGAAGATTAATTCAATAAATAGTGAGACTTCGAATCTACACTATATAGATTGAATAGGTGTTAATAAAAAATATTTGGCTCATTTGGAGTAGGTCCAAAAAAACTTGATTACAAATGGAGCTCATTTGGAGCATATTTCTCATGACTATAAGTTTTACCACGCAAAAGAGATTAGATTGGTCACCTAACGTTTATAATAATTCAGCAAACTTTTCAACATCACACCACATGCAATGGACTTCAAGTGTTGGTTCAAATTCAAATTTTGCCTCAAATTCAAATTAGAATATTTGATCTGTTATTGGAATATTTGATCTGTTATTGAAATACTTGATCAAATGATGGACTATCTTCACTCAAATGTTGTTTTTTGCTCTGTTATTGGAATATTTGATCAAATGATGGGCTATTTGCTCTTTTTGCTTATTCTTTGCAGCATGTCTGATCAGTGAAGCAACATTGAAGCAGTATGTGTGATCATTGCAGCACCTAAACTTATAGCTCACACCATCTAAACATAACATACCATACAGCACAGGCAAATTTAAGGACAGACAAATATAGATAGCATAATAAATTAATACCATAGATCACACACAAAGTTTAGATAGCATGACACAAAGTTTACCAAACAGCCACATTCAGTTTACCAAAAGTAAAATATAAAACATCATCACATCACACCGGAGTCAGGGCCTTTGCGAGGGCAGCATGCTGCCCCCTGATCTTGTAGTCCTCCCTGCGAATCGCTACATCCTCTGCATGATACACAAGGTGATCAAAGCGGCCATCCTTTGGCTTTGGCTTGGTGGTGTAGTAGGGGCAGTGCCACTTCTTGATCTTGCGGTTGTAGAAGGAAGCAACTCCCTTGGCCTTGATCTTCTCCACCTCCTTCGTTGTGAAGGACGCGACATTACCGTACACATCTTCTCCAGAATCTTATTGCACACATGAATGAATTACATTAATACATTATAGATTCATATACACCATGTCAAAGGAACTAAATGAACAATCTAAATTTCAAGTAGGCTTACATCATATTCTTCGTCGTCACTACACTCTGGATCGTACGGGTCGAACCCAGTAAGGCCCAGCTTCCTTTTATTCCCCACTGAATCATCCTCCTGAATATATAATTACATCCATTACTAGTAAATACAAAAGCCAATTGATGTTATAGATATGCACACATGACACATTGATCATATTATCCATACTATGTTCCTATTTGCATTTTCCATTGCCATGCTTACACATTGAACAACAAAGCTAACATAACTACATATTATGGACAAATTTATATACTGATGAATCAAGTAAGTTCTTAATCAATTGGTAGCTACACCAAAATTAATGCATTCTATTTGGGCATATGACATTCAAAACACCAATCTGTGTAGCATTCAAAAGCAAATCTAAGCATACATGTGTGTAGCATTCAAAACCCCAATCTGTGTAGCATTCAAAAACAAATTTAATAATCATGTGTAGCATTTAGGCACAGAGATCTCTATCTCTCATTAAGATATGTCTAGCATTTTTTGCAACGAATGTAATCCGAAAAACTCCCATACAAAAAATTCCCATCCCCCCATACAGAAAACCCCATCCCTCAAACCAACTGCTCTAACCATCTGTACTACCCTACCAATCACAATCCAACCAATGAAACTAACTCTACAACCCATCTAAATATTGCAACTAGGGTACAAGCAAATGGAAGTACCTCATGTACCACCTTCTCCTCGCAGGCAGCGCATCTGGATGGACTGCGCCGCTCGATGCCGTCACCTTCTGCTCCGGCAGCGCTGAGGCGGAGCCCGCCACCTCCTTCTCCACATCCACAGCCGCGACAACAGTTGCGAGTTACCTCACACCACCGTGGATGCCTCCAACGTCCTGCACTACATCTGTCACGGTCATCGCGCCCCGTAAATTTCCGACCGCTGTGCTAGCATCGCCACGAGTGTCCGCCATCGGTATGAGGGAGGCGATGAAGGCGAGGAAGAGGATGCGGTGGGGGAGAGCGAGATAGTGCGGTGGAGGAGAGCGAGACGACGCGGTACGGGAGAGGTAGACAATGCGGCAGGGAGGGGATTTGGAGGGAAATGGTAGGGACGAGGTGGTTCCTCCTCTTATACGATGGGACGTTTTTGGCATGTTCCATGGACACGTGCTACCCCATGACCACGGTCAGTTACATGCACGCCTACATGGCCTCACTAGTCAGAGTTAACAGTCAAGCCATTGACCTGACAACAACGTTCAGTTTGCCCATTTGTGAGAGTTTCAACCAAGGGAGTGGGGGAATTGAGCAAAAGTTAAGAGCGTGGGGATGAATGAGTACAGCTAAGGAACCAGGGGCACAGATGTAAAAATCTCTTTGTTTTATAGTGAAACTGATTCCAGCGCAACACTTATCTCTACTACTCCCTCCGTTCTCCAAAAATGCTAGACTTACGGGAATCCCACTACGGAGGCAAGTTACACGATTGCATGGCCTAATCTCATTGATTTTCTCACCATAAAACTAGCCGTGGGACCCAAATCATGATGAATCCTAGGTCTCCAACTCATCTCGATAGAATTGCCCGTAGGTGTAGCAAACTTCGTTCCAAAATATAGTATTTTTTATTCCCGTGCTTCAACTTTGATCATAAATTTATGGCATCAAGCCACTCTGGACCTTTTGGTACTGCGAGCAGCGCATTCCATCTCCACCTCCATTGCTGCCGTGGCGCCGCCAACGACCATTGTTCGTTGAGGTGGATCTGGAAGAGGCACGACAAGAAGCCAATGAAGGCATACTTTAATATTAGGCACAATCACGTTCATGCGTTTATTGCGCAAACCGTACATTTCATTAGCTGCACGGGCTGGAAATCTCTGTAGCCATGGTTATGTGCGTTTGTGACTTTCTGTATTTCAGTGATAAGGGTCGACACTGCCGTCAAATCCATAAAGGCATCAAGTGTATTATATAGAGTCATGTTCGCCTGTGTCTGTTTTCCAGATGATTCAGTCGACTCGTTTAGACGGAGAGGCACGGACGAGAAGCCCATGGAGGCATACTTCAGTATTAGGCAGAGTCACGTTCGAGCGTTTACTACACAAACCGAGCACGAGATAGACACTTAGGTTAGGTCTTCACTGCGCACGTACAAAAAACACAACAGCTTAACGGAGGAGGAGGAGAAGATCTCAGAAAAAAATGAGGATGAGGCACAGTGCAAGGACATAATTGCAGATGTCACCACTGGTGCGTGTTTTTTAAAAGCATAGACTAGCACTCTCTGCAGCCACGGTTATGTACGTTTGCGACTCTCTGTGTTTCAGTCATTAGGTTCACAGGCACAGGCATCAAATCCACAAAGGCATCGTGTGGTATTATATAGAGTCATATTCGGTTGTGTTTGTGTTCCGAATGATTCAGTCAACTCGTTCAGACGGAGAGGCACGGACGAGAAGCCCATGGAGGCATACTTTAGTATTAGGCAGAGTCACTGTCATGTGTTTATTGTGAGGCAATGAGCGGCAGATTCGAGAGACGCTATTTTGAAGCGTTCAAAAGGCATTGTCGATGTTTAGCCCACGGAGCTGAACCTTTGTCTCACGAACAGCCACGGGCGTTTACTCTATGAGGATCGGAATAGCCTATGTGTCAGATACACTGTATTTAAAATATTATTTCCATGTATTTAAAAGCACAGACGTGAACTACCTACGGACACGGTTCCGTATTGACTTGTGTCACGCTTCTTTCTTGGTGTTAAGTATATTATTTGATATAAAAGGCGTGGATGTTTGTGGCTCTCTGTGTTTCATTGTTTCATAGTGAAGCACTGGCACAGTAATTTGTGAAGCTAGCGATGGCACGCTTTTAAACAAAGCAAATGCATAGTGGTTCCACGACAAGCACGTCTCGATTTGCAGAAACAACACTGTCAGTGGTTCTACCGGACGCACAGTATGTTTTCACCCAAACGTTCACCACAAAGTCTGACGAGACGCCAATGGTGTAAGACCTGGCTTCGGCCGGCATCGAGGAGCCGCCGAGCCGGTAGTTAGTGCACGAGCAAGACCGTCATGGCGACCTGCTGGCTGCCAATGAAATGCCGGAGCCCATCCCTCTCATTGACCTTGGCCGGCTCATGGACGCCGACGAGGCTGACAAGCTCCGGGCGGCTCTACAGACCTGGGGCTTCTTCCTGGTGAGCGAGCATCTGTGTATGTGTGCACCTTAATTACTCTTCCCTCCGTTCACAACTATATGATGTTCTAACCTTTTTGTGAATTGGATACATATAGGCATGTTTATGTTTTAGTGTGGTTGTTCACCCATTTCAGGCCGAGTGTAGTCCATATTGAAATATTCAAAACATCTTATATTTGTAACGAAGGGAGTACTAGCTTGTAAAGTTATTGGACTCTTACTGAAACTGTTTAACTTGTCCAGGACACCAATCATGGGATCAAGGATTCTCTCATGGATGCAATGATGACCCCGTCAAGGGAGTTCTTCCGTCAACCGTCCGAAGAGAAGCAGAAATGCAGCAATCTGGTGGATGGCAACGGCAAGCATTACCAGGTGGAAGGGTATGGCAGTGACAGAGTGGTTTCTGAGGATGAGGGCCTGAACTGGAACGACCGGTTGCATCTGAGAGTGGAGCCGGAAGACGAGAGGAATTTCGCTAAGTGGCCCAGTCACCCAGAATCTTTCAGGTTCCCTACTCCCTTACCTTGAGTGATGTTTTTCACATTTCTAATACTGTATTAGCTTAGTTGTAAAGGAAGGCAGAGTGAGAATTCCAGAAAAGTATCAATGTAAACTGCACTCTGGGTAGTCAATTGTTTCATAGCATTGCGCGTCTCTCTTGCTAGTGGGCCCGTATTACCATATCATTTCCTAGAATTAAGTAAGGCTGAAAGTTAACTAATTTTGATACAATTTTCCTTTGTGAATGCAGACTTTTGAGAACTTCTCTTAATTACGTTCCAAATAGTCGAACACATAAGCATGATGATAGAAGCCTTTGTTGGAACACACGGTACGCTATGCTAGCACCAAATAAATTTTCTACCCCGCGCCCATGATCATGTACTTGAAATAGATCACTAGATCGGGTTTACCACTAGATGCGCACTCAACGCAGCGGAAGTAGAGTTGGTGATGTGTGCAGTCGTTCGGCCGATCTCCAACGAACAGATGTCCCGCGAACAACGATCTCCCGGATCCCTCGAACGACTCCTTGTGGTTCCCTCGAACGGTACGTCCAAGCACTACATGTAGTGGTGGGCGCACAACAGATGCCACGGGGTAGCTAAAGAGAGGGATAGGCAAGAGGCAACCGGTGGGCTCCAGAGGTGAGGTTGGTACGAGCGAGCGGGAGACGCAAGACGTACCCAGGTTCAGGTCTCTCCGTAGAGATAACACCCCTAGTCCTGCCGAGTGTGGTTTACATGAAGATGGTACAAGCTTGCTCCTAGAGCTATTTTGGGAAGGAAGGAAGGCAGGCCAGTGCATAGGATGTTCCCTCTCCGTGTGGTGGATGTAAGTGTGTGTGTGTGTGTGTGTGTGTGTGTGTGTCTGTGTGTTTGTGTGTGTGTGTGTGTGTGTGGCTAATGGAATCGACCCTCTGCATGGAAGAGCACCGGGGGGTCTTATAGGCTGCCCCCCGGGGGTTACAATGGTAAAGATACATAGACGTGGGGCTGGGTCGCCAGTGTCTTGGAGCCGGCAGCAGGGCGCCGGGTCCGTCGGACGCGGGTCTTGCCGGGTCCGTCGGGTACGGGCCGTACTAGGCCCGCCGGGCACGGGTACGGCCGACTTCTCAGTGCTGTAGGCATGCTGGGTGGTCGTCATGGGACGGCCACGCCGTCTTGCTACAGGGTTGCACCCCTGGGACACCACCCGCCCCAGGCGGGGGCTTGGTCGGCACGGCAACCGCGCCCGCCGGGGCCGGCGTAAAGGAGGGCGCACTGTAGCCATGTTGGTTTGTCGATGAAGGTTTGACTTGGTAGAGCCGGCTGGCTTGGGCCGGCCGTCTTGGCTGGGTTGCGGGACCCGGCCGGGTTGCACTAGGAAGTCGGCCAGGGGCAAGCCGGATTGACGGGCATTGCTAGCCCCAATGTTTTTGAAAGGGATCCGGGTTCCGTTGCCTCACCGGGGACCATCCCCCCGATAGTAGTCCCCGAAGTTGTGAAGGCTCATTGGCTTCAAGCAGGGGGGGCCTTCGCAGTTTCACCCCCCTCAAGAGGCAGCTGGGTTGATGATGTTTGTGGCCGCCGGGTTCGGCAACACCCACTGTGTGCCGGCTTCTGGAAGTCGGCTCACGGGACCCCGTTGTGGGCGGGAAACTGAGAAGTCTGCTAAATCTTGAATGGGAGGGACGCGCCCTCCCGTGGCCCGGTGCGGGTGCCACGTGGTAAACAGCGGCCGGAGAGGCCCTGCTAGGCCACGCGCGCGACGGGACGTAGCAGCGAGTTGGGGCCCACCATGTCGTGCCCTTGGCCCTCGTGCAAGGATTGATTGCGGCCACAACGGACGGTTACGCTTCTCGGGGTAGTTAATTTGTGGGGGAAATGTGCCCACACAATGCGGGGAAGTGTAAAAGCGGGCGGAGCCGATCCCACTTCCTCACGTATGACCGCGGTTATAATATCGAGGAAGGGGCAGTGGAAATACTCACACATGCACCCCTCGCCTCGTCCTACTTCTCTCTGCCCAACCTCTCAAGCTCGTCATCGACCGGATCACCAGGCGCCACCCGAATCGCCCACCGGCCGCGCTAGCTCCTTCTTGCCGCCGAACTTTGCACTCTCGCTGAGCCCCACAGATGGCACCGCCAAAGGGCTCGTGGGAGGGGTCCATCATCACCCACGCCCATATCCAGTACCTCCGCGACACTCGACGGCTGCCGTCAGCGAAGGATGTGGATGCCCGCGCGCCCGGAGAGGAGGTGGAGCCGCATCCGCAAGCTGGCGAGTGTGTGGTCTTCTACAACCACTTCAAGCACGGGCTCGGCCTCCCCGCGAGCACCTTCTTCCGTGCTTTCCTCTCTTTCTTCGGGCTGCAGCCGCACCATCTGTGAACACCGTGCTGCAGCTCCCTGGTTTCGTCACCCTCTACAAGGATTACTTGGGGGTGGAAACAGATGTGGAGCTCTGAAGCCGCCTCTTCTTCCTTAAGCAGTAGGGACCGGAGGCCGGGGCCATGTCCGACTGCGGGGCTGCCATCGTTTCGGTCCTGCCGCACGAGGTGTTCCCCAAGACGCCCATCTAGGATTCTGCCAAGAAGTGGTAGAATACCTTCTTCTACGTGCGCAAGGTCGGCGGAGGAGCCGATGCCATCAACTTGCCCCCGTTCATCAATGAGAAGCCGCTCGCCAAGATGAACTTGGGCTACATGCCCAAGAACCCGTCGCATGGGGATGCAAAATCTGTGCAGCCGGATTGGGGAGATGATGGTGCAGGGGGGCTCAAGGGGACGGAACTTGTCGCCGCCTTCATCGCGCGCTGGGTGCTTCCACTGTAACACCGGGCACACATCATCGGCCAGATAGGTGACCGTCGGGATCCCACCCTGATGTCATCTGGGAGGCTGCCGGTGGAGCAGGTCGCCGACCGGGTGCACGGCATCTCCAAGGCCGGGTTGCCCCCGGACAGGCGCTTTGGGAAGGCGCCCTAGCGCAGAGTACCCGGTGACAGTGGTGAGTCCTTGGTCCCCCTTTTTCGCAATGTCACAACTCTTCCACCATCCTGATGCGATGAGGGAGGTGCTGCTGAATGCAATCTGGCAAACATGTGACGGGACGAGGGCGCAGGTACTGGCCATCGAGCAAGCCCGCTCGAAGGGGGCAGAATCCTTTGCCGAGAACCCGGAGCAGGCCGACGCTAAAGCCAGCGAGGTGCGCCGCGCGGGTAAGTCTCCACACCAAGACCTCTTACGAGGTTGGTCGGATGATGATGTGGAGGTTCTGACGCACGACGGTGGTGCAGTGCCATCAGGGGGAGGGGACGACACCGTTGACCGCCCCAAGACGGCTGAGGAAGACAGTCGGTTCCGGGTCGTCCTGCGCGCCGGCCGCGGCAAGCCGGCCGCACGGGAAGGATGACATGGCGCCGAAGCTGGCCACGAAGCGCGCACTGGAGCGACCGGCCGCACGCGGCAAGACGGCCGCTAAGAGGGTGCGTCGGGTCATCCCGCCGCCACCAACAAGGCAGGCCATCCCAACGGCGATCGGGTAAGTTTCCTTCACTGATCTCTGCCAACTGCTTGGCCGCATCTTTCTTATATTTTCTTCACATGGCTCAGGACGCCTCTTGACTTGGTGTTGGCCACGACGACGTCGCATCCGGAGGTGGCTTCTCGTACCGGAGGACCCGGAGCAACGCCATTGACCGGGATGAGCACATGTCTAAGGACACTAGTAGAAAACAGGGCTTTGGTTCACCCAGAAAAGAGCATTAATCCCGGTTGCATTACAAACCGGGACTAATGTGAGCATTAGTCCCGGTTCAAATGGGACCTTTAGTCCCAGTTGGTGCCACGAACCAGGACTAAAGGGTGTGATGCCCATTAGTACCGGTTCGTGCACCAACCGGTACTAAAGGTTAGACCTTTAGTCCCGGTTCAAGCCACCAACCGGTACTAATGGGGTTTGAGGCATTAGTACCGGTTCGTGGCACGAACCGGTACTAAAGGTCCCATTTTCAAACTCTACCCCCCCGGTGGATCGCCTTTTCAATTTTGTAAAAAGCAAAAGAAAATGATAAAAACTTCAGAAATTAAAATCCTTCCAAATGTAGTTATGTTACTACATGTACTAGTTAGGAAAATTTAAAAACTTAAATTTGGACATGTTTTGCAAAAAAATGTAGGGAAAATATAAAACAGTTATAACTTTTGCATACGATGTCACAAAAAACGTATAATATATCAAAATGTTCAGCATGAAAATCCGCATCCGATTTTGATGGCCTACGGCCTGTTTGGAAATTTTTAGAATCCTCAAATTCTAAAAGGAAAAAAAAGTTATGCTCAAATTTCAGTTTTTTGAATTTTCGTTAAATCTGGTCAAACTACTTATTCAAGAAGTATTAGTATTACTAAATAACTATTCAAGAAGTATTAGTGTTACTAAATAATTTTAAAAGAATATTAGTGTTATTAAATAATTATTTCAATTTTTTTGAATTTTGGTCAAATCTGGTCAAACTATGCTCAAAGTATGGTCAAACAATGGTCAAACTACTTATTCAAGAAATATTAGTGTTACTAAATAATTATTTCAGTTTTTTTGAATTTTGGCCAAATCTGGTCAAACTGTAGTCAAACTACTTATTCAGGAAATATTAGTGTCACTAAATAATTATTGTTTTTAAGAACAATAGTTTCAAACTCAAATAGTGAAATGTGTGACTTCATGCTCAAGCTAAATTCCTGAGGGTTAATAGGATTGATATCTTACTATTGTCAGGAAAACAACAAGTGCAGACTTGGAAACGAGGGAGAATAGAATCCGGAAGTTAAGCGTGCTCAGGCTAGGGTAGTGAGAGGATGGGTGACTCTCCGGAAGTTAGATGATTTGGAATGATGATGGGTGATTAGAGATTAGATTGGAAAGTAATTCAAAAATTTGAAAAATCAATTTTTTTAAAAACAAATCCATTTTTTTATAAAAGAAATTCAAAAAAAATTAAGAGTTGACCAATATGATACTCATACTGAAACTTGATATGGTCATGAAAGAGTCTTTGGTGATATAATATTAAAGCAATGAAGGGAAATTAAGAGTTTATTGTGGCTTTCAAGAAACCAAGATGGGGCATGAAGTAAAGATGTTGGTTAACCAAGAGAAAGCAAACTCTCGTGGGGAGGACGACGCCCAGGGAATCGAACGGCAGAGGACACGCAAATTGAACGGCTGGGGGCCGGCGCCTAGCAGTGGCCCGTAACAAAATAGTAAAAAGCCAACCCCCCAAAAAACAGCAATGCTCATGCTAGTATGATTATCTTCCTCTGATGAGCGGTGCACTGGAATCAGTTGTGCCCCCCGCAAAAAAAGTCAGAGCCGGGACCCATTTCTTGATCACTTTAGCTACTTTCAGTCGGCCGAAAATTTATTTTAGGGTCTGTCCTTTTTTTTCCCACTTTCTTATGCACTTGATGAGCACTGCAACGGGCATGCAGCCGATGCACACAATCTTTCTTAATTAGCATGAGTACTAATAGGCAGACCAAAAATACTAATCGGCATGTTTCTTGGCTAGTGCCAGTTTAAATTTAAAGAGAAAATTTATGGTGCCTTTGCTATTTTATAGTCGTCTAAAGAATTGGCAAGTGGGCTTATGCTTTGATTGAATATGATTTGGCTTATGAATCTCTAAAATCCATGAAAGGCCAAATTGTTGCTAATTTCATTATTGAATATCGGATTGATGACAAGCATGATGTTGATATGAACCTTGTTTCATTAGTACCATGGAGATTATACTTTGATGGTTCAGTTTGTAGCAATGGTCAAGGTGTTGGTATTGTTTATATATCTCCTCATGGTGCTATTTTTGAAGCCTCATGCCGCTTAGAATATTTTTGCACAAACAATCAAGCCGAATATGAAGCATTGTTATTCGGCCTAGAGATGTTACTTGCTATAGGTGTTACACATATTGAGGCTTACGGTGATTCGTTACTAGTGGTGCAGCAAATATCCAGAGTCTTTCAGTGTTTGGACGAATCACTTAATGTTTATCTTTGATAAATGTCTAGATATAATTTCTACTTTGGATTGTTTTAGCATTGCACATATATCTAGACATGACAATTAGAAAGCAAATGAGTTGGCACAGCAAGCATCTGGATATCATGTTGATCATGGCATGTTTCATATCTCTCAAAGACCGATGTCTTGTCTTGCCAATATGGGAGAGGCCGAACCTGAACCCACTGATTCGGCCATTAACAAAAAATCTAGTGCAGGTGATAATCCCAACTGGAGGAAGCCCATTGTTGATTACTTGTGCAATCCGAGTGAAAGGGTGGACAGGGCTGTTCGGCGTATGGCTTTCAAGTATACAACGAGAGATGATGGTCTTTATCGCCGAACAGTCGATGATGTTCTTCTAAAGTGTTTGGACGACGACCAGGCAAGAGTTGCTATGGGAGAAGTACATGAAGGTATTTGTGGCACTCACTAGTCGGCTCCCAAGATGAAATGGTTATTGCGACGTGCTGGGTTTTATTGGCCGACTATGATTAATGATTGCTTTAGATATTATAAAGGGTGTGAAGCTTATCAAAAGTTTGGTGATATTCAATTGGCTCCTGCTGCTATGTTACATCCTATTATCACACCGTGGCCTTTCAGAGGTTGGGGCTTAGATTTCATTGGACAAATCCACCCGTCTTCCTCAAAAGGGCATCGGTTCGTATTGGTGGCAACTGATTATTTCACTAAATGGTCTGAAGCAGTACCTCTCAAGAACATGACACATACGGAGGAAATTCAGTTCATAACCAAACACATTATTCGTAGATTTAGTATTCCTCAAACGTTAACTACGGATCAAGGTTCATCTTTTATGTCGCACCAAGTCATAGAGTTTGCCGAATCTTATAATATAAAGTTGCTCAATTCCTCTCCGTATTATGCCCAAGCTAATGGACAAGCCGAGTCTAGCAATAAAATTTTAATCAAGCTCATCAAGAAAAAGATTGAGGATAATCCGAGGAGATGGCATGAGTTGTTGTCTGAAGCATTATGGGCACATAGAATTTCAAGGCATGGTGCTACGAAGGTAACTCCATATGAGCTAATATATGGTCAAGAGGTTGTTTTACCAGTGGAGGTAAATTTGAATGCTTTGAGAATAGCCAAACAAAATAATTTATCGACAATAGGCTTTTATAATTTAATGATGGACAATATTGATGAGGTTGCCGATAAACGTTTGGCTGCTTTAAAGGCCATAGAGAGAGATAAGTTGAGGGTGGCAAGAGCTTACAATAAGAAAGTCAAATTGAAGAATTCTCAAGTTGGTGATCTCGTCTGGAAAGTGATTCTGCCGATTGGTTCAAGAGATAGAAAATTCGGGAAGTGGTCTCCAAGTTGGGAAGGTCCTTTTAGATTACAAGAATTATTCCCGGAAATTCATATTTGGTGGAATCAATACAAGGGGCATTGTTACCTCGAGCTCTCAATGGCAAATATTTGAAGAAGTACCACCCGAGTGTGTGGCAGGAAGCCTAAGTAGGTAATGGCCGATATACGATTATCGCCCTTAGCACAAACATGGCCGATACATAATTATCGCCCTGAGAAAAATAAATGGCCGATGGAGTGTTGACATCGTCCTTAGAATGAACACCATGCATATTATTTTTCGGCGTGCAAGCTTTGCCGAAAAATAGGGGGCATGTGTTGACGCCTGATTTTGGCAAGATACAGAATGAAAGGGTTTTCAGCATGATAAAGTTTCACATCGTCGAGTGGAACGACTTTGATGTTTAGGCTATCGCCATTCGACCTCATCTCAGTGGCCGAAGCTGTACTCCGAGTGACAAAATTTAGTGTTCTGAGTGCTTTTCGGCCGTTTACGCCCTCAATATGACCTCAGATGAAGTAGTGCTTTAAAGGAGTTGTCTTCGTCTCGTCGAGACAATCGATTTTCATATATAAATCATCTTAATCCGAGTTCATATGCAAAAGTTACAGTCAATACTGTTTGGACAGGCCAAAGACCAAAATATTACGCTTGACACCAGACACATATTGATGAGTGTCTGATGCAATGCGTGAGCAATTCGGACCTCAAGACGGACTTGAATAGAAAAACCTTCAACACAGAAAGGTTTCGTCTCGTCGAGACGATCGTTTTTCATATATAATTCGTCCCAATCCGAGGTCGTATGAGGCCTGGAGAGACAAAACAAGATCAGGCTATGTTTTCAGTCGGAAAATCCGAGTGAAAAGCTTACCATCCGAGTGAAAAGCTTACCATCCGAGTGAAAACTTATCGGTCGAGTGAAAGTTTTCCGTCCGAGTGAAATTATTATCATCCGAGTGAAATTGTTACCGTCGGAATGAAAACTTGCCGATCGAGTAAGAGATTGTCTTCCGAGTGAAAATATAATCATCCGAGTGAAAAGATTACCGTCGGAATAAAAACTTGCCGATCGAGTAAAGAGATTGCCTTCTGAGTAAAAATATGATCATCCGAGTGAAAATTGTCTTCCGAGTGAAAGATTCTAACATCCGAGTGAAAAAGTCCAGTCGGACGATCCAAGTGAATGACTCTAATCCGAGTGGATGATCCAAGTGAATGACTCTAATCCGAGTGGATGAGCTCGAATCCGAGTGAAACTGAACATATGCCCGGAAGTTTATCAAGATGACCTCGGATGAAGAAGTGTTCAATACAGAAGTTGTGCATATTATCAAGAAGGTAAACTTTGGTTTTGGAGTCATCATCATCAGAGATAGTATATGGCCTACAAATTTACTACGAGACTCGGATAATCCAGTCTACTGCAAGACCGAGTCCGACTAGAAGGTAAAGATGACCTCGAAAAGTATTCAAGAAAGCCTTATTTGAAAAAGTGATCAACATGAGAGTTGTTTGTATCATCGAGGCGCACAAGTTTGATATTTGGGCCGTCTTGATCAGAGATCATATGCAAGCTCAGCGGCCCACGTAAGAAGGAAGACAGAGTTTGGGCCAGATTCAGACTGAATCCGAGTTGGAATAGAAATAGGACTCTAGGACGTGAATTGATGTAATTTTTCTTGTAAGGAAAGCCTAGATGAATCCTTTACTTGTACGGGAAGTCCAGTCACCTCTTATATATGTTGGGGGTGATGGCCGATTGAACAACACACAATCGAACAAATCAATATATTGGTTTTTTCCTGTCTACGTTTTATCTCTCCACCGTTTTTCTCTCTCGTTCTTCGCTATTCTTCGTGTTTGAGAGCTGCGAATCCTGAGGCTCTAGGGGCGAGCGAATCGACCTAGGGCAGCCCATAGCCGCCGCAATCCCTGACGGGGTCCCTCCCGGGTGCGCGGGGTTTCGGGTCTGCAAAAGCGCCCACCGACTGTCTTGCGTATCGCGCTGTCGGTCGGGTCTCCTTCGACGTGAGCTGCGGTGCATCACCCCCGGCGTCGAGGGTACATGTTACGTGTTCGTGTGTCAACACACTTTTTGGCGACTCCGCTAGGGAACGAAGATCAATCATCATCATCCACCATGTCCGATCTTCCCAAGCCATCTGAGGTAGACGCCGATAACATCATTAAGCCCAGTCTTGATGAGATATCGGCCGATCATCGCCAAGTCTATGAGGAGTACAAGAAGGCGTGCGAGGAGAAGGACTTGCAGGAGTTCCTTGCAAAGTTCAAGAAGGATCGCCAAGGCAACATCACTCCGATTGAAGAAATCAAGTTCCCTCCTCTTCAAGCCGAGCAGGTTAAACCCTCTGTAAGTACTGCCTTTTCTCCTGAGCAGTGGGCTGAGATTGAAAGTCGTATTGCTGATGGTAACAATCTAGTCTATCAAACTTTCATAGAAAATACTAATGCTCAGAAGAACACATCTCAATCGTCTAGTGGTAATGATGGTGTAGCTGCTAGTGTGCAAAACCCTAACCTGGCTTTACCTATTTCATCGGCGCCTCCTATGCCGATGACTTATTATTCTACACAAGCAAATCAGATTATAGCTGCACCAACTAATCCTATTTTGAGCATGCCCGGTTCGGTGGCAACGCCGAACCCAACCCTACCTATAGCTACAACCACTCGACCACTAGCAAATTATGGGTCGACATACATGCCATAGTTCCTACCTACAACTAGTAGTCCTACTCCTCCTATGCCACTACCACAAGTTTCATCGTCCACTATGGATGATGGTTTAGCTAATCTTAGAGAGGAGATGGCTAAGATGCTTCGAGAGAATTTTGGGGTTGAGTTACCTCGGAATCGGATTTACCAAAAGCCGTACCCCGAGTACTTTGATGCCATCCAGTGCCCTCCAGGATATGAAATTCCAGATTTTGTTAAGTTCAATGGAGAGGGCACAAAAACCACATGGGAGCATGTTAGTCAATACTTAGCACAACTAGGTGAAGCAGGCTCACTAAATGAGTTGAAAGTGCGTTTATTTCCTTTGTCATTAACTGGTACCGCATTTTCATGGTTTTCTTCTTTACCACATGGTTCCATTCGAGTTTGGTTGCAGCTAGAGCAGAAATTTCATGATCACTTTTATAGCAGCGACAATGAACTCAAGTTGTCACATATAACATCGGTTAAACAGAAGCATGGTGAATCGGTCTCCGATTATGTCAAGAGATTCAGAGAAACAAAAAACCGGTGTTTTAGTTTGGTGATAACCGAGAGGGACTTGGCGGACCTAGTGCCGAGTGGTTTGAGAACTCCCATTAGAGAAAAGCTAGAAGGCTATGAGTTTTTAAATATCAACCAAGTCTTACAAAGGGCTTTGGCTCAGGAAAGCCGAAGCGAAGATCTCAAAGAAGTGCATAGATACAAAGCCGATCGTCCAAAGATGAATATGGTGGAATATGATAGTGATCACTCGGACGATGAGGGTGATGTTTTTGCTACTGAATTTGTTTGGCCATCTAAGGTCAAACCCTTTACTTGCAATGATCTGAAACCAATTCATAAGAATAGTGATGAAGAGATAAAGTTCACTTTTAACATTGCTAAGTGTGATAGAATATTTGATGCTTTGCTGCAGGCTAAGATTATTAGAATATCTCATACTTCACCGCCGTTTGAAGAGCTGAAACGGCGTGCTTATTGCAAGTATCATAATTCTTTTTCTCATGCTACTAATGATTGCAATGTTTTTCGACGACAGATACAATCGGCCATTAATGATGGACGATTGAACTTTTTTGAGATGCAAGTTGATAAACAACCCTTTCCAATGAACACCATGGATTTAGAAGGGAAGAAGCTGCTCATTCGGCCGAAGGTAGCCGAATCTGCTAATAAAGCTAATGTCATTATTGGTGAGCCCAGGAAAGACAAGGAGGACAACAAAGTCTTGGGGAGACATGTTGTGCTTGATAAGCAACCCGATGGCAAGGAAGTGATCAAGATCACCATCAAGAATCCTACACTCGGGGGGGCAAGCACAGGTGCAGCAGGACACTCGAGTTAAATTTGTTAAGCCCAAGAGTCCTGAAGTTGGCAAGTGGAAGATGAACAAAGCTAAAGTACAGCGCAAGCGGATCAAGCCAACTTTTGATATGTTGATGTCCAAATATGCTAATCAGTCGGCTGGTTCCAGCTCTAACCGGCCATCATACTTGAAACGACCAAGCTCACCATCAGATGATATGTTTAGTCAGTATATGAACAAAGGCGTTGTTTCCAGAAGAGCAAAGGCAAACTGTTTGGAATCGACTTGAATACTCATATAATGGCCGACTGAACATCGGTAACTATTGGTCGGCTGGTCAAAACATGCGAACGGATGGAAATTATCCGAGTGTAAGAATGCACCCAGGTGGAAACTATCCGAGTGAAAAAATGAGGCCGAGTAGATTCCATCCGACTGAATTCCATCCGAGTGATATCCATCCGAGTGGATTCCATCAGAGAAAAAGATGCGCCCGAGTGGAAATTGCATGCATCTGGAAAGTCGAAAAGAATGGCATGTTAAATCACCAAGTGGTGCAGCAGTTGAGTCGGGAAAAGGCAAGGAGAAAATGGACGCCGACTCACTTATCTTGGGCACCAAAACATTCGCCATACAGCAGCCGATTGTGCATAGCAATCCGACTGAGCCGATACTTGCTATCGCACCAAAGCACTCGGCTAATGACCATGAAGCAAGCACCAGCCAGGTAAAAACGAGAGATCCTAAATACACTCAGCCAAAGTGGTGTCCTCCAGGGCTAACGAAGACACAAAAGAGGAAACTACAGAGGTTAAGGAGTCAAGAGATGGCAGAACAGGAGGCCGAGAAACAAAGGGATACGTTGTTCAATGACACTCGACCCATGGTTCCAGCAAAACAAGTGTGGAGGCCCAAACAAATACAAGAGGCAGTGACTTTTACACCAACCACAGCAGTACCTACATTACCAAAAGAGGATGACACAATCATTGCATCGTCTATGTTACCTATTGCTTCCTCTTCACTCGGACAAATTTCAGAATCGGTGGATGCACTCGAGAAGGAGGTTGATATGTTGGACTATGAGTCTACGCCGGTTCATGAAGGTATGGATATCAATATGGTGTATTACTTACCTGCTGAGTTTCGTGCTGTAGACGAGGAATGGGAGGTGGCTTAGCTGGATTTTTGCCCTAAAAATGCAATATTCGAGAAGCCAAAAGAACCAGTAACGCATCTGAAACCATTATATCTCACAGGTCATATCAATGGGTCGCCGCTCACTCGGATGCTTGTGGATGGAGGTGATGTGGTAAATCTTATGCCCTATTCGGTCTTCAAGAAATTGGGTTTGCCTGATGAAGAATTGATCAAGACCAATATGGTGCTCAACGATTTTGAAGGCAAAGAGAAAACTAAAGCCAAAGGTGTAATGTATGTGGAGCTTACATTCGGAAGCAAAACTTTGGCTACTGCATTCTTTGTCGCTGAGGTGCAAGGTAACTACAACGTTATACTAGGTCGTGATTGGGTTCATGCAAACCAGTGCGTGCCATCCACTATGCACCAGTTTTTGATTCAGTGGGTTGATGATGAAGTGGAAGTCATTCATGCGGACAACTCGGTCTGTGTTGCTTTGGCCGATGCATCGGTGGATTGGCAACATCCCAATGCTACTTGCTTGACGGGACGTGACTTATCAGAGTTTGATTTTCTCAGCGCGCCCAAGAATGGTTTTGTGCCCGTGTCTTTAAAGCCGACTGAATGCAATCGGCTCCAAGGTATGATATGTTTAAATGGATCCTAATTCCGAGTGGTTACAAAAACGTCTTGTAAAATATCGGTCCAGTGAGGACGATATGTATGAGTCTATAGAGGAGTTGGATGACATGGATAAACTTGGACAAGGTTTTACATCGGCTAATCCATTAGAAGAGATAGATATTGGAGATGATTCAGTCACTCGACCGACATTTATAAACAAAAATTTGAAAGCTGATTGTAAGGCTAAATTAATCGAGCTATTGAAAGAATATGTTTGTCGCTTTGCGTGGGAATATCATGAGATGCCAGGTTTAAACCGAGAGCTAGTGGAGCATCGGTTACCTATAAAGGCCGGTTTTAGACCATATAAACAGTCGGCCAGAAAGTTTAATCCGAAAACATATGACCGGATCAAGGAAGAGATCGGTCGACTGCTGGAAGCTAATTTCATTCGACCTTGCAGGTATGCCGAGTGGATTTCTAACATTGTCCCAGTGGAGAAGAAGGGATCCGGCAAGTTGAGGGTGTGCATTGACTTCAGAGATTTGAATAGGGCTACACCCAAAGATGAGTATCCCATGCCAATAGCCGATATGCTTATTAATGATGCTTCTGGACATAAGGTTATTAGCTTTCTAGATGGTAATGCCGGATACAATCAAATTTTTATGGCCGAAGAGGACATGTACAAAACAGCTTTCCGATGTCCTTGTTTCCTTGGTTTATTCGAGTGGACAGTGATGACATTCGGATTAAATAATGCTGGAGCCACATATCAAAGGGCTATGAATTTGATTTTTCATGATTTACTCGCTATCATACTTGAAGTTTACATTGATGATATTGTTGTCAAATTGGATGCTTTTGAATCTCACTTGGTCGATTTGCGTTTAGCTTTTGAAAGAATGAAAAAGTATGGACTGAAGATGAATCCTTTGAAGTGTGCTTTCGGCGTGTCAGCTGGCAAGTTTTTGGGTTTCGTTATTCATGAAGAAGGCATAGAGATTGATCCCAAAAAGATAGAGGCTATACAGAAAGTGGAGGCTCCAACATGCAAGAGAGATATGCAAACATTCATTGGCAAGGTCAATTATTTGAGAAGGTTCATAGCTAATCTATCAGGGAAAGTTGATGCATTTACTCCTATCCTTCCGTTGAAGAATGATGTTGATTTCACTTGGGGGGCAAAACAGCAAGAAGCATTTGATATGATCAAGAGATATTTGTGCACTCCTCCGGTGATGAAAGCACCCAAGCATAGGAAACCCTTCAGGCTTTACATTGCAGCGGAGGAAGGAGTTATTGGTGATCTTTTGACTCAAGAAACCGAGAGAAAAGAGCATGCTATTACATATTTGAGCAGACGCTTATTGGACGCCGAGACAAGGTATACAATTATTGAGAAACTATGTCTATGCTTATATTATGCTTGCACAAAATTGAGACATTATTTAGTGCCGAGTGCTTGTATAGTAGCTTTTCAAACCGATGTTGCATAGGCCAATTCTTAGTGGTAGAATTGGCAAGTGGGCTTATGCTTCGATTGAATATGATTTGGCTTATGAATCTCTAAAATCCATGAAAGGCCAAATTGTTGCTAATTTCATTGTTGAACATCGGATTGATGACAAGCATGATGTTGATATGAACCTTGTTTCATTAGTACCATGGAGATTATACTTTGATGGTTCAGTTTGTAGCAATGGTCAAGGTGTTGGTATTGTTTATATATCTCCTCATGGTGCTATTTTTGAAGCCTCATGCCGCTTAGAATATTTTTGCACAAACAATCAAGCCAAATATGAAGCATTGTTATTCGGCCTAGATATGTTACTTGCTATAGGTGTTACACATATTGAGGCTTACGGTGATTCGTTACTAGTGGTGCAGCAAATATCCAGAGTCTTTCAGTGTTTGGACGAATCACTTAATGTTTATCTTGATAAATGTCTAGATATAACTTCTACTTTGGATTGTTTTAGCATTGCACATATATCTAGACATGACAATTGCAAAGCAAATGAGTTGGCACAGCAAGCATCTAGATATCATGTTGATCATGGCATGTTTCATATCTCTCAAAGACCGATGTCTTGTCTTGCCAATATGGGAGAGGCTGAACCTGAACCCACTGATTTGGCCATTAACAAAAAATCTAGTGTAGGTGATAATCCTGACTGGAGGAAGCCCATTGTTGATTACTTGTGCAATCCGAGTGAAAGGGTGGACAGGGCTGTTCGGCGTATGGCTTTCAAGTATACAATGAGAGATGATGGTCTTTATCGCTGAACAGTCGATGATGTTCTTCTAAAGTGTTTGGACGAGGACCAGGCAAGAGTTGCTATGGGAGAAGTACATGAAGGTATTTGTGGCACTCACCAGTCGGCTCCCAAGATGAAATGGTTATTGCGACGTGCTGGGTTTTATTGGCCGGCTATGATTAATGATTGCTTCAGATATTATAAAGGGTGTGAATCTTGTCAAAAGTTTGGTGATATTCAATTGGCTCCTACTGCTATGTTACATCCTATTATCAAACCATGGCCTTTCAGAGGTTGGGGTTTAGATTTCATTGGACAAATCCACCCGTCTTCCTCAAAAGGGCATCGGTTCGTATTGGTGGCAACTGATTATTTCACTAAATGGTCTGAAGCAGTACCTCTCAAGAACATGACACATACAAAGGTAATTCAGTTCATAACCGAACACATTATTCATAGATTCAGTATTCCTCAAACGTTAACTACGGATCAAGGTTCATCTTTTATGTCACACCAAGTCAGAGAGTTTGCCGAATCTTATAATATAAAGTTGCTCAATTCCTCTCCGTATTATGCCCAAGCTAATGGACAAGCCGAGTCTAGCAATAAAATTTTAATCAAGCTCATCAAGAAGAAGATTGAGGATAATCTGAGGAGATGGCATGAGTTGTTGTCTGAAGCTTTATGGGCACATAGAATTTCAAGGCATGGTGCTACGAAGGTAACTCCATATGAGCTAGTATATGGTCAAGAGGCTGTTTTACCAGTGGAGGTAAATTTGAATGCTTTGAGAATAGCCAAACAAAATAATTTATCGGTAGTAGACTTTTATAATTTAATGATGGACAATATTGATGAGGTTGCCGATAAACGTTTGGCTGCCTTAAAGCCATAGAAAGAGATAAGTTGAGGGTGGCAAGATCTTACAATATGAAAGTCAAATTGAAGAATTTTCAAGTTGGTGATCTCGTCTGGAAAGTGATTATGCCGATTGGTTCAAGAGATAGAAAATTCAGGAAGTGGTCTCCAAGTTGGGAAGGTCCTTTTAGGATTACAAGAATTATTCTCAGAAATTCGTATTTGGTGGAATCAATACAAGGGGCATTGTTACCTCGAGCTCTCAATGGCAAATATTTGAAGAAGTACCACCCGAATGTGTGGCAGGAAGCATAAGTAGGCAATGGCCGATATACGATTATCGCCCTTAGCACAAATATGGCCGATACATAATTATCACACTGAGAAAAATAAATGGCCGATGGAGTGTTGACATCGTCCTTAGAACGAACACCATGCATATTATTTTTCGGCATGCAAGCTTTGCCGAAAAACAGGGGGCATGTGTTGACGCCTGATTTTGGCAAGATACAGAGTGAAAGGGTTTTCAGCATGAGAAAGTTTCACGTCGTCGAGTGGAACGACTTTGATGTTTAGGCTATCGCCATTCGACCTCATCTCAGTGGGCGAAGCTGTACTCCGAGTGACAAAATTTAGTGTTCTGAGTGCTTTTTGGCTGTTTACGTCCTCAATATGACCTCAGATGAAGGAGTGCTTTAAAGGAGTTGTCTTCGTCTCGTCGAGACGGTCGATTTTTATATATAAATCATCTTAATCCAAGTTCATATGCAAAAGTTACAGTCAATACTGTTTGGACAGGCCAAAGACCAAAATATTACGCTTGACACCAGACACATGTTGATGAGTGTCTGATGCAATGCGTGAGAAATTCGGACCTCAAAACGGCCTTAAATCGAAAAATCTTCAACACAAAAAGGTTTCGTCTCGTCGAGCCAATTGATTTTCATATATAATTCGTCCCAATCCGAGGTCGTATGTGGCCTGGAGAGACAAAACAAGATCAGGCTATGTTTTCAGTCGGAAAATCCGAGTGAAAAGCTTACCATCCGAGTGAAAAGCCTACCATCCCAGTGAAAGCTTACCATCCGAGTGAAAACTTATCGGTCGAGTGAAAGTTTTCCGTCCGAGTGAAATTATTATCATCCAAGTGAAATTGTTACCGTCGGAATGAAAACTTGCCGGTCGAGTAAGAGATTGTCTTCCGAGTGAAAATTTAATCATCCGAGTGAAAAGATTACCGTCGGAATAAAAACTTGCTGATCGAGTAAAGAGATTGCCTTATGAGTAAAAATATGGTCATCCAAGTGAAAATTGTCTTCCGAGTGAAAGATTCTAACATCCGAGTGAAAAAGTCCAGTCGGACGATCCAAGTGAATGACTCGAATCCGAGTGGATGAGCTCGAATCCGAGTGAAACTGAACATATGCCCGGAAGTTTATCAAGATGACCTCGGATGAAGAAGTGTTCAATATAGAAGTTGTGCATATCATCAAGAAGGTAAACTTTGGTTTTGGAGTCATCATCATCAGAGATAGTATATGGCCTACAAATTTACTACGAGACTCGGATAATCCAGTCTACTGCAAGACCGAGTCCGACTGGAAGGTAAAGATGACCTCGAAAAGTATTCAAGAAAGCCTTATTTGAAAAAGTGATCAACATGAGAGTTGTTTGTATCGTCGAGGCGCACAAGTTTGATATTTGGGCCGTCTTGATCAGAGATCATATGCAAGCTCAGCGGCCCGCGTAAGAACGAAGACAGAGTTTGGCCAGATTCAGACTGAATCCGAGTTGAAATAGAACTAGGACTCTAGGACGTGAATTGATGTATTTTTTCTTGTAAGGAAAGCCTAGATGAATCCTTTACTTGTACGGGAAGTCCAGCCGCCTCTTCTATATGTTGGGTGTGACGGCCGATTGAACAACACACAATCGAACAAATCAATATATTACTTTTTCCTGTCTACGTTTTATCTCTCCACCGTTTTTCTCTCTCGTTCTTCGCTGTTCTTCGTGTTTGAGCTGCGAATCCTGGGGCTCTAGGGGCGAGCGAATCGACATAGGGTAGCCCATAGCCGCCGCAATCCCTGACGGGGTCCCTCCCGGGTGCGCGGGGTTTCGGGTCTGCAAAAGCACCCACCGACTGTCTTGCGTATCGCGTTGTCGGTCGGGTCTCCTTCGACGTGAGCTGCAGTGCATCACCCCCGGCGTCGAGGGTACACGTGACGTGTTCGTGTGTCAACACACTTTTTAGCCACCTAACGTTTATAATAATTCAGCAAACTTTTCAACATCACACCACATGCAATGGACTTCAAGTGTTGGTTCAAATTCAAATTTTCCCTCAAATTCAAATTAGAATATTTGATCTGTTATTGGAATATTTGATCTGTTATTGAAATACTTGATCAAATGATGGACTATCTTCATTCAAATGTTGGTTTTTTGCTCTGTTATTGAAATATTTGATCAAATGATGGGCTATTTGCTCTTTTTGCTTATTCTTTGCAGCATGTCTGATCAGTGAAGCCACATTGAAGCAGTATGTGTGATCATTGCAGCACCTAAACTTATAGCTCACAACATCTAAACATAACATACCATACAGCATAGGCAAATTTAAGGACAGACAAATATAGATAGCATAATAAATTAATACCATAGATCACACACAAAGTTTAGATACCACGACACAAAGTTTACCAAACAGCCATATTCAGTTTACCAAAAGTAAAATACAAAACATCATCACATCACACCGGAGTCAGGGCCTTTGCGAGGGCAGCATGCTGCCCCCTGATCTTGTAGTCCTTCCCGCGAATCGCTACATCCTCTGCATGAGACACAAGGTGATCGAAGCGGCCATCCTTTGGCTTTGGCTTGGTGGTGTAGTAGGGTCAGTGCCACTTCTTGATCTTGCGGTTGTAGAAGGAAGCAACTCCATTGGCCTTGATCTTCTCCACCTCCTTCGCTGTGAAGGACGCGACATTACCGTTGTACACATCTTCTCCAGAATCTTATTGCACACATGAATGAATTACATTAATACATTATAGATTCATATACACCATGTCAAAGGAACTAAATGAACAATCTAAATTTCAAGTAGGCTTACATCATATTCTTCGTCGTCACTATACTCTGGATCATACGGGTCGAACCCAGTAAGGCCCAGCTTCCTCTTATTCCCCACTAAATCATCCTCCTGAATATATAATTACATCCATTACTAGTAAATACAGAAGCCAACTGATAATTTAGATATGCACACATGACACATTGATCATATTATCCATACTATGATCCTATTTGCATTTTCCATTGCCATGCTTACACATTGAACAACAAAGCTAACATAACTACATATTATGGACAAATTTATATACTGATGAATCAAGTAAGTTCTTAATCAATTGGTAGGTACATCAAAATTAATGCATTCTATTTGGGCATATGACATTCAAAACGCCAATCTGTGTAGCATTCAAAAGCAAATCTAAGCATACATGTGTGTAGCATTCAAAACCCCAATCTGTGTAGCATTCAAAAACAAATCTAATAATCATGTGTAGCATTTAGGCATAGAGATCTCTATCTCTCATTAAGATCTGTCTAGCATTTTTGCAACGAATGTAATCCGAAAAACTCCCATACAAAAAATTCCCATCCCCCCATACAGAAAACCCCATCCCTCAAACCAACTACTCTAACCGTCTATACTACCCTACCAATCACAATCCAACCAATGAAACTAACTCTACAACCCATCTAAATATTGCAACTAGGGTACAAGCAAATGGAAGTACCTCATGTACCACCTTCTCCTCGTAGGCAGCGCATCTAGATGGACTGCGCCGCTCGATGCCGTCACCTTCATCTCTGAAAGCGCCGAGGCGGAGCCCGCCACCTCCTTCGACACATCCACAGCCGCGACAATGGTTGCGAGTTACCCTGCACCACCGTGGACGCCGCCAACGTCCTGCACTGCATCTGTCGCGGTCATCGCGCCCTGTAAATCTCCGATCGTTGCGCTAGCGTCGCCACGAGTGTCCGCCATCGGTATGAGGGAGGCGATGAAGGCGAGGAAGAGGATGCGGTGGGGTTGAGCGAGATAGTGCGGTGGAGGAGAGCGAGACGACGCGGTACGGGAGAGGTAGACAATGCGGCAGGGAGGGGATTTGGAGGGAAATGGTAGGGACGAGGTGGTTCCTCCTCTTATACGATGGGACGTTTCTGGCATGTTGAAAGCACAAGTGCTCCCTAGGTGGTTTTGGTAATTAATGTCAACATATCTCTTGTTGGACTAACACTTTTACCTAGTACATTTCAGACAAGTTCAACAATGGAGTGGCATGGACTAAAGGATGTGGGAACTCCTTTAAGATGCTAAGGACAAAGGATTGGCTCAAGCTTCAAGCTCAAGACTCTTCATTTTACATTTTAGTGATCCAAGATCACATTGAGTCTATAGGAAAAGACAATACTATCAAGGAGGGATGAGGTGTTGCTTAATGAGCCTCTTGCTTCAAAGTGCTTAGTGATATGCTCCAAAAACCCTCAACTACTTTCCCATTTCCACACAAATGACCTAAAACCTAAAGTCGAACTCGGCCCCACTGATTCTTCCTATCCGGCGCCACCGAGTTTTGATGTCTTAGCCACTGCCACAAATCCTAGGCAAATCGGTCTCACCGATAGGGATCTCGGTCTCACCGAGATGGGATTGTAATCTCTCTGTGTATGTCCATTATCAAAATCGGTCTCACCGAGTTTGAGGAATCGGTACTACCGAGATTACAATGCAAACTTTCTGGTTGACTTATTATCAAAATCGGTCCCATCGAGTTTGATAATCGGTCCAACCGAGTCTGCCTGACCAACTCTCTGGAAAGCTAATTACCAAAATCGGTCTCACCGAGTTTGTGTAATTGGTCTTACCGAGATTACGTTATGCCCTAACCCTAACCGAATCGGTCTCACCGAGTTGCATTTCGGTCCCACCGAAAACCCTAATGGTCACATTATTTGCTAAATCGGTCTGACCGGGTTTAACAATTCGGTCCCACCGAGTTTGGTAGATTGTGTGTAACGGTTAGATTTTGTGTGGAGGCTATATATACCCCTCCACCTCCTCTTCATTCGTGGAGAGAGCCATCAGACTGAACCTACACTTCCAGCATCCTATTTCTGAGAGAGAAATACCTACTCATGTGTTGAGGCCAAGATATTCCATTCCTACCATATGAATCTTGATCTCTAGCCTTCCCCAAGTTGCTTTCCACTCAAATCTTCTCTCCACCAGATCCAAAACCTATGAGAGAGAGTTGAGTGTTGGGGAGACTATCATTTGAAGCACAAGAGCAAGGAGTTCATCATCAATGCACCATTTGTTACTTCTTGGAGAGTGGTGTCTCCTAGATTGGCTAGGTGTCACTTGGGAGCCTCCGACAAGATTGTGGAGTTGAACCAAGGAGTTTGTAAGGGCAAGGAGATCGCCTACTTCGTGAAGATCTACCGCTAGTGAGGCAAGTCCTTCGTGGGCGACGGCCATGGTGGGATAGACAAGGTTGCTTCTTCATGGACCCTTCGTGGGTGGAGCCCTCCGTGGACTCGCGCAGCCGTTACCCTTCGTGGGTTGAAGTCTCCATAAACGTGGATGTACGATAGCACCACCTATTAGAACCACGCCAAAAACATCTGTGTCTCCAATTGTGTTTGAATCCTCCAATCCCTTCCCTTTACATTCTTGCAAGTTGCATGCTTTATTTTCCGATGCTCATATACTCTTGCATGCTTGCTTGCTATATGTTGTGAATGTTAAAGTTGTGCCTAAAGTCCACTTAAACTTTAAAGAATCTTAAAAATTGCAACTTTGGCTCATAATGTCTAATCACCCCCCCCCCCTCTAGACACCTCTTCTCAAGGTCCTACAAGTGGTATCAGAGCATTGGTCTCCATTGCTTTGGTTTAATCACCATTGGAGGAAGATGGATGAGTCTACTATTGGGAGTCTTGGACATAGAGTGCCTATTCTTGATGGAGAGTATTTTCATGAGTGCAAAAATGAGATGCTTGTTATTTTCAATCAATATCATTTTAACAAGTACATTGCTAGCCCTTGTGCACCTTATGTTGACCCTATGCATCCAACCCATGATCAGTCAATTGACATGGTTAGGAATCTTAGAACTGCCGAACTCATCATTAGAGGATTGCCTAGAAACTTGACTGGATGTTTGCCTACTTTCAAGTGTGCCTACACCATATGGAAATTTCTTGAGGAACGATTTCCAGGTTATTCATTGAAAAATCTTGATGAAATTCTCCATAAGTCTATTGCTTTGAGTAAAATGAATACTAGTGATCCTATGTTTGGTAATCGTCTATTTGAGCTTACAAACCTTATGCGTGCCAAAGGAAATGTTGGTATTATCAGTGACATTATTTTCGAAGCTATAAGAATTCATAGACAAGATTATTGTCAAACTCACTCTAACGAATCACCCTCTCTAGGATTTGATCCACCACATGACGATGTTGAACATGGATACTATGATGAGGATGATGATAGTGACTTCGATCTTGATGATGCAATGAGACATTTTGGTCTTATGGCAAATCTTCGGGGATATATGTCAGGAGGAAAGGAATGGGTTCTTGATAGTGGATGTACTGATCACATGACCGGATATAAAGACATGTTTCGTGAGCTTGCCGACAACGATAGTCCTCGAAAGTATGTCACTTTTGGTGACAACTCAAAGGGTAAGGTGGTTGGCCTTGGTAAGGTGGCCATATCACATGATAGCTCCATACAAAATGTCATGCTCGTTGAATCTCTTGGGTACAACTTACTTTCAGTATCTAGACTTGCTGATTTCGGTTTCAATGTCCTATTTACTGAAGTAGATTGCCAAGTGTTTCATCGAGACAATCATAAAATGGTCTTTACCGGTGTGCGTAGAGGTGATCTATACATTGTTGATTTCACTAAAAAGGCTCAACCTAAAACATGCTTCATTGCTAAATCCTCAAAAGGTTGGTTGTGGCATAGACGATTAGGTCATGTTGGTATGCAAAACCTTGACAAGCTTATTAAAGGGAATCATATCCTTGGAGTTAATGATGTCATATTTGATAAGGATAGACTTTGCAGTGCTTGTCAAGCAGGTAAACAGGTTGGAGGAAGGCATCCTGTGAAGAACATCATGACCACAAGGAGGCAACTCGAGCTACTTCACATGGATCTCTTTGGTCCCAACTCTTACAAGAGTCTCGGTGGAAATTCTTTTGGTCTAGTTATAGTTGATGATTTTTCTAGATTTACGTGGGTGTTCTTTCTCGATGATAAATCGCAGGTTCAAAGATCTTCAAAAACTTCGCTAGGAAGGCCCAAAACCAATTTGAAGTGAAGATCAAGAAGGTTCAGAGCGACAACGGAACGGAGTTCAAGAACGCAAATGTGGACACCTTTCTTGACGAAGAAGGGATTTCACACGAGTTCTCGGCTACGTACACACCTCAACAAAATGGAGTTGTTGAGAGGAAGAACCGGACGCTCATCAAAATGGCGAGAATGATGCTTGATGAGTACAAGACGCCGAAGCACTTTTGGGCAGAAGCGGTTGAGACAGCTTGTCATGCAACAAATCGCTTGTATCTTCACAAGCTACTCGGCAAGACGGCATATGAGCTACTCACTGGTAACAAACTCCAAGTTGGATACTTTCGAGTATTCGGCTCAAAGTGTTACATTCTTGATAAGCATCGTCGTTCTAAATTTGCTCCTAAGTCTCATGAAGGTTTCCTACTAGGTTATGGCTCAAACTCTCACACTTACCGTGTCTACAACAATTTCACCCGAAAGGTTGAAGAAACGGTAGATGTGAAGTTTGATGAATCTAACGGCTCGCAAATAGAGCAATTGCCAATTGATGTAGGAGACAAAGATCCTTCAGAAGCAATCCAAGACTTGTCTATTGGCAAGGTCCGTCCAACGGAGGTGAAGGAGAGTACCTCATCCGTCCAAGTGGAAGCTTCTACTTCACGACAAGGTGAACCAAGAGTTGATACGGAAGCATCCACAAGTGGGACACACCAAGATGAAGAAAACAAGGAAGTGCATCAAGATGAACGCCAACAACCTCCTTCTCCACCACGACAAGAGAACGACAACGCCAACAATGAAGAAGGCCAAGAAGAAGAAGAACAAGATGAAGAAGATGTTCAACGAAGACCCAAGCAAAAGCTATCACGAGTTCGAGCAAGAATTGCTAAAGATCATCCCGTCGAGCAAATCTACAATGACATTCAAACCGGGAGAATCACTCGCTCTAAAACTCGTTTAGCTAACTTTTGTGAAAACTATTCTTTCATCTCTAGCATTGAACCTATGAAGGTTGAAGAAGCATTGGAAGATCCGGATTGGATAAATGCTATGCATGAAGAGCTACACAACTTTGAGAGGAACCAAGTCTGGACATTGGTTGAGAAGCCCGACAACAACCACAACGTCATCGGTACCAAATGGGTGTTTCGCAACAAGCAAGATAAAGATGGACAAGTAGTTCGCAACAAAGCACGTCTCGTCGCCCAAGGCTACACACAAGTTGAAGGTGTGGACTATGGTGAGACTTACGCCCCCGTTGCTAGACTTGAGTCCATTCGCATCTTACTTGCCTATGCTAATCATCATGATATCACCTTGTACCAAATGGACATTAAAAGTGCTTTTCTAAATGGTGAAATAGAGGAGGAAGTTTATGTTAAGCAACCTCCCGTCTTTGTCAATCCTAAGAAACCCAATCATGTTTACAAACTTCACAAAGCTCTTTATGGTCTTAAACAAGCTCCTAGAGCATGGTATAAATGCTTGACCAAGTTCCTTATTGGAAAAGGCTTTGAAATTGGGAAAATTGATTCTACTCTTTTTACTAAAAGGGTTAATGGTGAACTATTTGTGTGCCAAATTTATGTTGATGATATTATATTTGGTTCAACTAACCCTTATTTTAGTGAAAAGTTTGGAAAGCTAATGTCGGAGAAGTTTGAGATGTCTATGATGAGTGAACTCAAATTCTTTCTTGGTTTGCAAATCAAGCAAACTAAGGAAGGTACTTTTGTCTCTCAAACAAAGTACACCAAGAACTTATTCAAAAAGTTCAATATGAAAGAATGCAAAGGTATGACTACTCCAATGCCTACTAGTGGACATCTTGACTTGACCAAAGATGATGAACCGGTTGATCAAAAGGTTTATCGTTCTATGATTGTTCATTGTTATATGTATGTGCTTCTCGTCCCGATATTATGCTAAGTGTGTGCATGTGTGCACGATATCAAGCTGCTCCTAAAGAATGTCATCTTAAGGCCGTGAAAAGGATAGTGAGATACTTAATCCATACACCAAATTTTGGCATTTGGTATTCTAAGAGGGCCTGTTTCGATCTTGTTGGCTATTCTGACTCGGACTATGCCGGAGACAAGGTTGATAGAAAGTCCACTTCGGGTACTTGTCAATTTCTTGGTAGATCTCTTGTGTCTTGGTCCTCCAAGAAACAAAACTCGGTATCCTTATCCACCGCCGAAGCTGAATATATTGTCGCCGGTTCATGTTGTGCTCAATTACTTTGGATGACCCAAACTCTTAAAGATTATGGGATATATGTGAGACATGTTCCATTGCTTTGTGACAATGAAAGTGCTATCAAAATTGGTCATAATCCTGTGCAACATTCTCGAACTAAGCATATTGAAGTTCGTCATCATTTCATTCGAGATCATGTTGCTAAGGGTGACATTGATCTTAAGCATGTTCGCACCGAAAAGCAATTAGCAGATATATTCACTAAACCTCTTGATGAGAAAGTGTTTTGCAGGTTAAGAGGAGAATTGAACATCATTGATGCTTCAAACTTGGAGTAGAAACTCCATTGGATACATGCAAGACATGAGCTTATGACTAATCCTTGATATTTCTCTTATGATAAAAAACTTATGTCTTGGATATATTGTATCTTGCATGTTATCTAACCCATGTAGGTACTTGGTTGAATCAAATTCCATGAGGTTGAAACCTACTCATATCTTGAGCAATCTCTACATCACCAAGTCTCTACACAAGGTGGTTGAAGCCAAGGAAGCACAAAATCATTCAAACATATCCTTTGACAAATTCTATGTTGAGCTTCATGATTGTCATTTTTGGATACACAAGTGCTCTTTCTTGCAAGATCTAACCCATGTAGGTAGATGGACTCAAATTCCAAGTGGTGCTCCGAACTCTTGATGAGCTACATCAACCTTGAGCAACCCACACAAGTTCAACTACATGGACAACACCACCAACCAAGGTATGCTATTCCATCTTAGAGAAGCTTTACTCCAAGTCATGGGTTAAAGCAACTCGACAGATGTGAATACATCAAGATGCTTAAACGAAAAATGGCAACCCCATTTTGAGCTTAAACGATGAGTATGACCCATGATCAAGTGATCTCACTTGACTCCTAAGTCAATTTACTCTAACATAGGTGACTTTGTCACCGACCATCTCTAGATGAAGTTCTCTTGTGTTCTTTTCTGTCTTTTGCATTTGTCTCTTGCATATGTGTTTCCCCTGTTTCAAAAAAAACTTCATCTATATTTCTTTCTGTTTGCTCTGCATTTTCTGCATCAAATTCCGTGCATATCATTCAGTTAATTCCTTGCAAATCTTTGTGAGATCTTACTAGTCTAAGTGAGCTTAGGTGACAAGTGTTTTCTCTGATATGAACTCGGTTTCACCGATTTGTTATTTTCGTCCCAACCGAATCTTTTCGGTACGACCGAAGCATACCACTCGGTGCCACCGATTTCATAACAGGAAAAACTATTTGCCACATATTCTGTGTTTCTTCTGATCCAGCTCCACTCAATGAATCTTGTCCTCTACAAGCATCACATTTTTATCATTGCTTTGTTCTGTGTCTCAAGGACCAAACCCATTCAACAGATTCCAGAAGACCCTTATTGGAAATTGATGTCAAAGGGGGAGAGAGAGAACATCAAAGCTTATCATTTGGAGATAGAGAGAGAGCATCAAAACTTATCACCTTCCTTCTTCAGGGGGAGAGAGACCTTCTAGGGGGAGAGACCCTCAAAAGAAGAGAGAGATCTCCAGGGGGAGAGGATACTTAAGTAGAAAGTATTTCTCAAGGATCCCAGATGCTTGGTGTTCAAGAGGAGAGATGTCCACATGTCTTCTTGAGGGGAGAGACATGTTCATATGATCTATTGTGCTCATTTTTGCATTAGCATACATTAGCTCTGAACTTTAGCTCTGATCATCATTCATATCTTTCAGCTCTGTTTTCCTTCAGCTCTGATTTTCTGTTCCCTATCTTCTCCTAGTATCACATGTTAGATTCAGGGGGAGCAAGACATCTAAGGGAAAGAGATCATTTAAATTCATTGCATATCTTTACTCTTGGGGACATGTCTAATCCAATGTGGTACTCAGTACTCACTCTCTGCATGTCATCCCAGTCTTGGTATTCTTGTGGTTTCTTCTGTTTGCTCTGGCTAGTAGATGCATCTGTGTTATCTAACCTTGTTTTCACAGGTTCATTCCATCCTAAGCCAACTCAAGACCACAAGGTAAGTATATGCATCACAATCATGTGTATGAGGAATTCTTGCTGATGTACATACTGTTTGCAAGAAGGACTCATGGGCATGAAGGTATTCTCTTTAATACTTTTTGCTCTGATGCATATAGCCAAGATACATGTAACACATTGCCTGCTCTATCATGGTTATGCTATCACATGCTTCTATATTTCATATTCACATGATTGCATACATGTAGGGGGAGCCTATGCTTGTTACATGTCTTTCCAAAGCTTTACTTGCTATTCTTTATATCTTTATCTAAAGCTTTGATGTATGTTGCCATCAATTACCAAAAAGGGGGAGATTGAAAGCACAAGTGCTCCCTAGGTGGTTTTGGTAATTAATGTCAACATATCTCTTGTTGGACTAACACTTTTACCTAGTACATTTCAGACAAGTTCAACAATGGAGTGGCATGGACTAAAGGATGTGGGAACTCCTTCAAGATGCTAAGGACAAAGGATTGGCTCAAGCTTCAAGCTCAAGACTCTTCATTTTACATTTTAGTGATCCAAGATCACATTGAGTCTATAGGAAAAGCCAATATTATCAAGGAGGGATGAGGTGTTGCTTAATGAGCCTCTTGCTTCAAAGTGCTTAGTGATATGCTCCAAAAACCCTCAACTACTTTCCCATTTCCACACAAATGACCTAAAACCTAAAGTCGAACTCGGCCCCACTGATTCTTCCTATCCAGCGCCATCGAGTTTTGATGTCTTAGCCACTGCCACAAACCCTAGGCAAATCGGTCTCACCGGTAGGGATCTCGGTCTCACCGAGATGGGATTGTAATCTCTCTGTGTATGTCCATTATCAAAATCGGTCTCACCGAGTTTGAGGAATCGGTACTACCGAGATTACAATGCAAACTTTCTGGTTGACTTATTATCAAAATTGGTCCCACCGAGTTTGATAATCGGTCCAACCGAGTTTGCCTGACCAACTCTCTGGAAAGCTAATTACCAAAATCGGTCTCACCGAGTTTGTGTAATCGGTCTTACCAAGATTACGTTATGCCCTAACCCTAACCGAATCGGTCTCACCGAGTTGCATTTCGGTCCCACCGAAAACCCTAACGGTCACATTATTTGCTAAATCGGTCTGACCGAGTCTAACAATTTGGTCCCACCGAGTTTGGTAGATTGTGTGTAACGGTTAGATTTTGTGTGGAGGCTATATATACCCCTCCACCTCCTATTCATTCATGGAGAGAGCCATCAGACTGAACCTACACTTCCAGCATCCTATTTCTGAGAGAGAACTACCTACTCATGTGTTGAGGCCAAGATATTCCATTCCTACCATATGAATCTTGATCTCTAGTCTTCCCCAAGTTGCTTTCCACTCAAATATTCTCTCCACTAGATCCAAAACCTATGAGAGAGAGTTGAGTGTTGGGGAGACTATCATTTGAAGCACAAGAGCAAGGAGTTCATCATCAATGCACCATTTGTTACTTCTTGGAGAGTGGTGTCTCCTAGATTGGCTAGGTGTCACTTGGGAGCCTCCGACAAGATTGTGGAGTTGAACCAAGGAGTTTGTAAGGGCAAGGAGATCGCCTACTTCGTGAAGATCTACCGCTAGTGAGGCAAGTCCTTCGTGGGCGACGGCCATGATGGGATAGACAAAGTTGCTTCTTCGTGGACCCTTCGTGGGTGGAGCCCTCCGTGGACTCGCGCAGTCGTTACCCTTCGTGGGTTGAAGTCTCCATCAACGTGGATGTACGATAGCACCACCTATCGGAACCACACCAAAAACATCTGTGTCTCCAATTGCGTTTGAATCCTCCAATCCCTTCCCTTTACATTCTTGCAAGTTGCATGCTTTATTTTCCGCTGCTCATATACTCTTGCATGCTTGCTTGCTATATGTTGTGAATGTTAAACTTGTGCCTAAACTCCACTTAAACTTTAAAGAATCTTGAAAATTATAACTTTGGCTCTAAGTGTCTAATCACCCCCCCCCCCTCTAGACACCTCTTCTCAAGGTCCTACACATGTTCCATGGACACGTGCTACCCCATGACCGTGGTCAGTTACATGCACGCCTACGTGGCCCCACTAGTCAGAGTTAACGGTCAAGCCATTGACCTGACAACAACGTTCAGTTTGCCCATTTGTGAGAGTTTCAACCAAGGGAGTGGGGGAATTGAGCAAAAGTTAAGAGCGTGGGGATGAATGAGTACAGCTAAGGAACCAGGGGCACAGATGTAAAAATCTCTTTGTTTTATAGTGAAACTGATTCCAGCGCAACGCTTATCTCTACTACTCCCTCCGTTCTCCAAAAATGCTAGGCTTACGGGAATCCCACTACGGAGGCAAGTTACACGATTGCATGGCCTAATCTCATTGATTTTCTCACCATAAAACTAGTCGTGGGACCCAAATCGTGATGAATCCTAGGTCTCCAACTCATCTCGATAGAAATTGCCCGTAGGTGTAGCAAACTTCGTTCCAAAATATAGTGTTTTTTTATTCCCGTGCTTCAACTTTGATCATAAATTTACGGCATCGAGCCACTCTGGACCTTTTGGTACTGCGAGCAGCGCATTCCATCTCCACCTCCATTGCTGCCGTGGCGCCGCCTACGACCATTTTTCGGTGAGGTGGATCTGGAAGAGGCACGACAAGAAGCCAATGAAGGCATACTTTAATATTAGGAAAAATCACGTTCATGCGTTTATTGCGCAAACCGTACATTTCATTAGCTGCACGGGCTTGAAGTCTCTGCAGCCACGGTTATGTGCGTTTGTGACTTTCTGTATTTCAGTGATAAGGGTCGTAGACACTACCGTCAAATCCACAAAGGCATCGTGTGGTATTATATAGAGTCATGTTCGCCTGTGTCTGTTTTCCGGATGATTCCGTTGGCTCATTTAGACGGAGAGGCACGGACGAGAAGCCCATGGAGGCATACTTTAGTATTACGCAGAGTCACGTTCGAGCGTTTACTGCACAAACCGAACACGAGATAGACACTTAGGTTAGGTCTTCATTGCGCACGTACAAAAAACACAACAGCTTAATGGAGGAGGAGGAGAAGATCTTAGAAAAAAAACGAGGATGAGGCACAGTGCAAGGACATAATTGCAGATGTCACCACTGGTGCGCGTTTTTTAAAAGCACGGGCTAGCACTCTCTGCAGCCACGGTTATGTACGTTTGCGACTCTATGTGTTTCAGTCATTAGGTTCACAGGCACAGGCATCAAATCCACAAAGGCATCGTGTGGTATTATATAGAGTCATGTTCGGTTGTGTTTGTGTTCCGAATGATTCAGTCGACTCGTTCAGACGGAGAGGCACGGACGAGAAGCCCATGGAGGCATACTTTAGTATTAGGCACACCGTCATGCGTTTATTGCGAGGCAATGAGCGGCAGACTCGAGAGACGCCGTTTTTGAAGCGTTCAAAAGGCATGGTCGATGTTTAGCCCACGGAGCTGAACCTTTGTCTCAGGTAAAATATTATTTCCTTGTATTTAAAAGCACGGACGTGAACTACCTACGGACACGGTTCCGTATTGACTTGCGTCACGCTTCTTTCTTGGTGTTAAGTATATTATTCGATATAAAAGGCGTGGACGTTCGTGGCTGTCTGTGTTTCATTGTTTCATAGTGAAGCACGGGCACGGTAATTTGCGAAGCTAGCGATGGCACGCTTTTAAACAAAGCACACGCATAGTGGTTCCACGACAAGCACGTCTCGATTTGCAGAAACAACACTATCAGTGGTTCTACCGGACGCACAGTATGTTTTCACCCAAACGTTCACCACAAAGTCCGACGAGACGCCGATGGTGCAAGACCTGGCTTCGGCCGGCGTCGAGGAGCCGTCGAGCCGGTACTTAGTGCACGAGCAAGACCGTCATGGCGACCTGCTGGCTGCTGACAAAATGCCGGAGCACATCCCTCTCATTGACCTTAGCCGGCTCATGGACGCCGACGAGGCTGACAAGCTCCGGGCGGCTCTACAGACCTGGGGCTTCTTCCTGGTGAGCGAGCATCTATGCATGTGTGCACCTTAATTACTCTTCCCTCCGTTCACAAGTATAAGATGTTCTAACCTTTTTGTGAATTGGATACATATAGGCATGTTTATGTTTTAGTGTGGTTGTTCATCCATTTCAGGCCGAGTGTAGTCCATATTAAAATATCCAAAACATCTTATATTTGTAACGAAGGGAGTACTAGCTTGTAAAGTTATTGGACTCTTACTGAAACTGTTTAACTTGTCCAGGCCACCAATCATGGGATCGAGGATTCTCTCATGGATGCAATGATGACCGCGTCAAGGGAGTTTTTCCGTCAACCGTCCGAAGAGAAGCAGAAATGCAGCAACCTGGTGGACGGCAACGACAAGCATTACCAGGTGGAAGGGTATGGCAGTGACAGAGTGGTTTCCGAGGATCAGGGCCTGAATTGGAACGACCGGTTGCATCTGAAGAGTGGAGCCGGAAGATGAGAGGAATTTTGCTAAGTGGCCCAGTCACCCGGAATCTTTCAGGTTCCCTACTCCCTTACCTTGAGTGATGTTTTTCACATTTCTAATACTGTATTAGCTTAGTTGTAAAGGAAGGCAGAGTGAGAATTCCAGAAAAGTATCAATGTAAACTGCACTCTGGGTAGTCAATTGTCTCGTAGCATTGCGCGTCTCTCTTGCTAGTGGGCCAGTATTACCATATCATTTCCTATAATTAAGTAAGGCTGAAAGTTAACTAATTTTGATACAATTTTCCTTTGTGAATGCAGACTTTTGAGAACTTCTCTTAATGACGTAGTTTTCTCGATGTTGTTTTGTGAATTTATTGATTAATTACTTTCTTTATAAGAGATTCAGTCTGGAGGTGATTACCCTCTTTTAAAAAAAAAGATATTCAGAGACAATTCATAGATAGAAACTTAATAAAGAGACCAAAATCTTTGATTTGACTAAACTATTATAGAATCTTTCTGCAGGAATATGCTAAATGAGTATGCATCGAAAACCAAGAAACTAAGAGACATTGTCTTGCGATCAATAGCCAAGCTCTTGGAGATTGATGAGGATTACTTCGTCAACCAGATATCAAACAAGGCTTCCGGGTTTGCCAGACTCTACTACTATCCTCCACGTCCGAGGCCTGACCTAGTTTTGGGCCTCAGGCCTCACTCTGATGGAAATCTCCTTACTATCCTTTTTGTCGACGACGATGTTGGTGGCTTGCAAGTTCAGAGAGATGGGAAATGGTACAATGTTCCAGCCAAGCCTCACACACTGGTGATCAACTTGGGAGACTGCCTGGAGGTAGGCACCTACACATACAAGCTAGATACGCACTTCCTCTCTTGAATGGTCTATAATGATCATTGTTATATCCTATTTCCTGAATCCTAATGTTTCATTGACTCCTATGTGAAATTTTGACGCAGATAATGAACAACGGAATCTTTAGGAGCCCGGTTCACAGAGTGGTGACAAACACCGAGAAGGAGAGGCTTTCGCTGGCCGTGTTCTATGCCGTGGATGAAGAAACAGTGCTGGAGCCAGCACCCGGTTTGCTGGATGACAAGCGACCGCCAAGATATAGGAAAATGATGACCAAGCATTTCGTGGCTGGGCTCTATGAACATTTCCGTCAAGGGAAGAGATTCATCGACACCCTGAAGATATAGATTATACATGTTAGTTCATGGAGTTGTAGTAGTGATTACCTATGTAGAATAAAGTTTTACCGATATGTAAAAGAGGAGCGCCAGCGCCATGCCTCTTTCACCGAATCTTGAGTTGTAGTTTGTCAGTTAGCTGCCGCAGTTAAAACTTTTACATGGTTAATTTTTTTTGAGAAGGAGGATGTACCCCGGTCTCTGCATCTGAACGATGTATGCAGTCATATTATTAATTATTCACAAAAAGCTTAGAAGGTGATACATTAGTAAGGCTGAAACCACCATCTTGGTAACACCATTGCTACTCCTATCCCCTTGATGAAGGCGTGACGAATGTCCGGGCCTAATACCAAATAGACATCGCACAGAAGCCTAACATCTAAAGCCGGGTGTCCAATCCAAGCCACTACCTGGATTGGGTCCCACACCGGTTTGGCACACTCCTAGTGAGCACCGCACGCTGCAAGGACCGTCACCTCCATCTTCCCTTGGTCCATCCTCAGAGCATAACTGATGCACCAACCTTGCTAGGCCTCTCTGCCATCAACGCCACCATGACGCCAGACAGCTTCCTTCTCCTGCGCGAGTCCATCTCCGCGCATCAAACACCGAGTCTCCACGGCGCCACGGCACCGAGAACTGCCACCATCAATGTGGAAGATGAAGCACCGCTCCACCAAAGGCGCCGTCCTCCGGTCCCTCGAGCCCGTGTGCACCTCCAAGAATGACGCCACCAAGGGGGAAATGACACCAGAGAGCCGCCGTCATCCGATCTACTGATCTAGGGTTTCCCCCGGAGGTAGCAGAGAGTGGCCTTGAACTTCTCTACGGTGATGCCTTCAAGAAGGGAATGACGCAGACAGCGTCGCCATCGACGGCCTTGGCAATAGTCAATAGCAGGTTTTCACCCAGATCTGATCGAAGACCTCCATCTCTCGTGCACGGGCTGCCGCCATCCCTGTCGGGATCTCAACGAAGACTCCAAGGAGTGGATCGGCGCCGCGGCGTAGTCGTCGTCGTGGCTGCCGTCGCCGGCTAAGTGTTTCCCCCAATCCCAAGAGCCCCACCATCCAATCACCGCCCACCACCCGGATTCAGCGAGCAAGGCCACACTGAAGCCCAGATCGAGCGGGATAAGGTGAAGGAGATGAAGCCGGCGCAGGTCGATCCAGATCTGGCGGCCGGCCGACGGAAATCACGGCCGCCATGAGATCCCACCACCGGGTCCTCGCCACCCATGCAAGCCGAGGAAGACCGGCCACACCCCTGCAGCCACCCTCCATCAGGGAAGGCGCCGCCCACCTTGACCGGGCCGCCACCACGGCACACCAAGCTCTCCGCGCGAGGCAGCAGCAGCCAGCCCCGCCGCCACCTTTCTCGATGTTGCGCGGGCTTGCCGACGGCTATCTCTGGTGGCGGCGAGATCTGAAGGGAGGGGGAAGGGGGCCGGCGGCGCTCTAGGGTTGGGGCCGCCCGAGTCGCCCGAGAGGAGCGACGCGGGGCGGGGCTAATCCAGCTTGGTGCTTTCAAAATGAAGAAGAATTAAAATTGTTTCATGTCCCCACAGCTTTGAGATCGGTGAAGGATTATTCCATCCTATTCCACTTGTTCCACTGCTTGGCAAGATATGCAAGATTCGGTGTTCTGTATTTTGAGCTGTAGCTTGTCAGTTAGCTGCTGCAGTTAAAACTCTAGAATGCGCCATCTTTGTGCTCCTCAATCTTCATGTAGCAGTACTTTAATCTGTTGGAATGGCAGCGTTGTCGCAGCGTTACGTTTTTCCTTGTAAATTGTAAATATCCTCTTACTTGCTGATATTAACGGGTATCCCTTTAGGCTTGAAGATTACTAAATGATTATTGTGCTGAAGTCACGAGAAAACCTGATTATGAACAGAAATCAACTGGAATTGGGCCAGGAGACTGTCAGTCGCTTCGCAAAAATATTCTTTCTCAAATTTGACTTGTCAGCCACTGTGAATCTGGACAATGGTCCAGTTTTTGTCAATCCTTTTCCCATCAATTCAGCTCAGCCTGCCCGGTGGTCACTGGTGCTATTGTTTTTTTTTCGAAACGGGTCACTGGTGCTATTGTTGATCATGTGATACAAGATAATAGGCTATTAGTAGTACTCACAGCTCAGCCTGCCCGGTGGCCACTGGTGCTATTGTTTTTTTTTTTTTTGAAAGATCCGGGGTAACCGGCTTCATTGATTTAGGAGAAAGCAGCGGGAGAACAGGGAGATCAAGTGATCATCGTTACAAGAGAGAAACGAAAGGAAAAACACGGAAACAGTTGGCCCAAGATACAAGATACTAGTAATAGGCTATTGGTAGTACTCAGTCTGACTGGAGGATGACACAGCTGAAAATTTATGGGTAGCTCAGTGGCAATCTTGACTGGAGTATGATACGATTGCGACTGACAAAGAAGAGTCGCATCGAGTGCGTCATGCATGATGTCGCCCAGAAAATGATTGGGGGCACGTTTTTTCCTTTGAGGAGGATTAAAACAAATTTTGAAGAGGAATATCGAGGCACACTCGAGGCTATACATAACGGCCCCTCCATCTTCAACTTCAAGTGAGCAGTAGTACACAAACACTTACCAAAGAGCAGAATGGCTGCGTCCGACGAGTCGCCGATGGTGCGGCCGACGGTGCAGGAGCTGGCATCGGCCGGCGTCGAGGAGCCGCCGCGGCAGTACGTGCTGCCGGAGCAAGACCGTCACGGCGACCTGCTGGCCGCCGACGAGTTTCCGGAGCCCATCCCCCTCATCGATCTTAGCCGGCTCACGGACGCCGACGAGGCCGAGAGGCTCCGGGCGGCTCTGCAGACCTGGGGCTTCTTCCTGGTGAGCGAGCGTCTGCAACTGCATGCGTGCACCTCAATTAGCTCATAAAGTTACTGAACTCCTGCTAAGACTGTTTAACACTCATCCAGGCCACCAACCATGGGATCGAGGGCTCTCTCATGGACGCCATGATGAGCGTGTCGAGGGAGTTCTTCCGGCAGCCGGCGGAGGAGAAGCAGAAATGCAGCAACCTGGTGGACGGCAACGGCAAGGACTACCAGGTGGAAGGGTATGGAAGTGACAAGGTGGTGTCCGAGGATCAGGTCCTCAACTGGAGCGACCGGCTGCATCTGAGAGTGGAGCCGGAAGACGAGAGGAATTTCGCCAAGTGGCCCAGTCACCCGGAGTCTTTCAGGTTACCTACTCCCTTGCCTTGAGTGATGTTTTTCACAGTTCTAATAGTGTATTGGCTTTAGTTGCAATGCAAAGGAAGGCACGGTGAAATTTCAGGAACTCTCAGTGTAAAGAATAGTACTCTGTGATCCAGTCGATGGTCTCGTAGCATTGCCTGTCTCTCTCGCTAGTGGACCCGTGTTATCATGCCATTTCTTATAACGAAGTTAGGGTAAGTTTTTTTTTTAAAGGACACAACTTTCCTTTGTGAATTTAGACTTCTGTAAACTTCTCTTAATGATGTAGTAGTAGTTCTTTTGTTGCTCGCGGTGTAGTTTTGTGAAATTTCTTGATTAGTAATTGCTTTATTTAAAAGATATCCAAACTCCGGGGGCGTTACCCTCTTAAAAAAGGGTATTCAAAGACAACTATAGAAACTGAATAAAAGAACCAAAAACTTTTATTTGACTAAACTGTTCTAGAGTCTTTCTACAGGGATGTGCTAAAAGAGTACGCATCAAGAACCAAGGAAATAAGAGACCTCGTCTTGCGATCGATAGCCAAGCTTCTGGAGATTGACGAGGACTACTTCGTCAACCAAATATCAAACAAGGCTTCCGGGTTTGCTAGATTCAACTACTACCCTCCATGTCCGAGGCCTGACCTAGTTTTGGGCCTCAGGGCTCACTCCGACGGTGGTCTCCTTACCATCCTTTTCAATGATGACACCGTCGGTGGCCTGCAAGTTCAGAGAGATGGGAGATGGTACAACGTTTCAGCCAAGCCTCACACATTGCTGATTAACCTAGCAGACTGCCTAGAAGTAAGCGTTAGGACTACAAGCTACATACACACTTACTCTCTTGATTAATATACAACGGTCGTTGTTATATCCTATCTCGTGAACCCTAATGCTTCATTGACTTGTATGTAAAACTTTGACGCAGATAATGAACAATGGAATCTTTACAAGCCCAATTCACAGAGTGGTGACAAACATCAAGAAGGATAGGCTTTCCTTGGCTGTGTTTTACGCTGTGGATGCAGAAACGATGCTAGAGCCAGCGCCCGGTTTGCTGGATGACAAGCGACCGCCAAGATATAGGAAAATGTTGGCCAAGGATTTCGTGGCTGGGCTCTTTGAACATTTCCGTCAAGGGAAGAGGTTCATCAACACCCTGAAAATTTAGGTTCACTGTTTATTGTGGAGCTGTAGTAGTGATTGCCTATGAAGAATAAAGAGATGGTTTTATTTGTTGTGTGAATGGGGGGTTTTGTCTAGCATCTCCTTTCTTATAAGTGACTCAGTTCCAATTACCGGTGTCACATAGGATGCTAGCATAAACCATGTAGTGCACTTGCATAGTGCCAAATGAAAGTGGTGCACTCGCATCTTCGGGTAATTAGTCTTCAAAAAACGAAAATAACAGCCTATAATTGTTTCTGTTTGTGAGGACGAATTAATGAACGAACAAAACACATGGGGACAATGATCAAATCATTGAGTGACATTTTTTCTAGATGATACATGTATGGAGTTCATCTAGTCAATGACCTTCTGCAGGTCCTTATCATCTCACCATGGCCAATGGTTTTTAAGTCGGCGGCCTCTATTCTCGTTTCTCACTGTCTCGCACACAAACATTTGTGGACAAGAAAAATCGAGTCAACATCTCCTATGCGCAAGTTGTCTGTAGAAGATGACCAATGACTTCATCATCTAAGTAGATGAGGGAGCGGATAGTTTTTCCGGGGCTAGCTTGAGGCGTCCCCGATGATACAACTTTTTCCACCATGACTGTGGTGGGAAACTTCTCAATAAAACTGGGGGGTGTTATTTTTCTCCTCCATACCGACGGGCTTCTGAACGACAACATTGATTCCTTCTTCTCTCGGATCGCATCGATTATGGGAGGCATCTGCACAGTCGAAGTCGCCTCCATACGAAAAACACTGCCAGTAGTCTCCGACTGCCTGGCGTAGCTTGATGCAGGCAGAGGGCTACAGAATGTCAAAGAGGAAGTATCAAGATATTGTGTGTATGCTATAAACCATACATATTGAGATGTTCATATTAGGACACTTACAGTTTGGACTGAGGAATTACTCTAGCGTGAGGTAGATTGTCTTTCCTTGCTGGGGCCTTCATGGTAGAAACCTTCACCCCGGCTCTTGGTTTGGGTGGGATGGAGTCTCGCCTTGCGCCTCTGCTCTGCAGACAAGTTTGATGTGGGCAAGGGCGGCAAAGCCTAGGACTGTTGAAAGGGCATGTAGCCCCTAAGTATGATTTTGGTAATTAATGACAATCTCTATGGACTAATGTTTTCAGTGAGATATATTTGAAGGTTTTGTCCATAGATGATGCCTCAAGGATATTGGATGGAATCAAGGATGAAGTCCATATATATGAAGATAAATTTGCTCTAAGCTTGGTATTAAATGAAAATTCCTATGGAGCATAAAGTGTATTGAATCTTATATGAAGATATGTTCCATAGTGATGCTTGAAGTGCATTGGGTTACTTTGTGAAGAATGCCATCAAAGCATCTGAATAAGTCTGCATGGTATCCTTCTTTGGATACCCCGTGCTCATAGGCTTGTACCATGTGCACGAGGTGGAGTGTCAACTATATGGATACCCCGTGCACATGGGGCCTAGGTTTTGGCTCTCGAGGTCCCATATCCAGTGAGGTTTCAAGTTGGTCTTTGGGGATTTCTATTGAGGCCATCAAGATTGATTTTAATGTCTAACCAAATATGTTCAAGGTGGAGTTTGTTAGAAGATCTCAAAGATTGACATATGTGGGCTTATAAGAATCAAGAGTTTGAGAGAAGAATCAAAGAGAAGAATTCAAGCAATGGCTTCAAGACAAGATCATGGTAAGCTCATGTGTTGGGTTTCGGTTGATCAAGTCTTGAAGCAAGCAACTAGAGTGAAGAATTCATTGTTCCTCACAAGAGATTATGATGGAGTTTTTAGAAGAGAAAATGATGACCAAGATGATATTCGTACTAAAACTTGATATGGTCATGAAAGAGTCTTTGGTGATATAGTCTTAAAGCAATGAAGGGAAATTAAGAGTTTATTGTGGCTTTCAAGAAACCAAGATGGGGCACGAAGTAAAGATGTTGGTTGACCAAGAGAAAGCAAACTCTCGTGGGGAGGACGATGCCCAGGGAATCAAACGGCGGAGGACGAGCAAATTGAACGGCTGGGGGCCGGCGCCTAGCAGTGGCCCGTAACAAAATAGTAAAAATCCAACGCCCAAAAGAAGAAGAAAACAGCAATGCTCATGCTAGTATGATTTTCTTCCTCTGATGAGCGTTGCACTGGAATC
>NC_057807.1:403510504-403512937 GCF_018294505.1 Triticum aestivum
CACTGTCTTATGCACTTGATGAGCACTGCAACGGGCATGCAGCCGACGCATGCAAGCTTTCTTGATTAGAGTGAGTACTAATCACTAGACCGATGATAGGCGGACCAAAAATACTAATCGGCATGTTTCTTGGCTAGTGCCAGTTTAAATTTAAAGAGAAATTTTATGGTGCCTTTGCTATTTGATAGTCGTCTAAAGAAAACCGGTTCATGCTAATTTTTTCTTTTTATGTGTTTTTCTCTTTTTTGTCTTGAGTCGTTTTTTTATGCACTTTAGTTGTTGCCTGAATTTTAAATTTGGGTCAATTGATTTCTTTTGGCCTTTGATTTTTTGCTTTATGATTCATGCTGTATTTTCTTTTCTGCCTGTGCTACTTGTTGTATTGGGCTTGTTTGTTTTGACTGACAACATATTTGGGTCATTCAATTGCCACTAGACCGAAGCCCGTTAAGAGTGCGATCTAGCCTTCATCTCTCTCCCTTTGTTTGTATCATTTGTGGGTATTTTGCTTCATTCTTTTATTTTAGTTTTCTGCTTCTATGCGTTTTCTCCCTCTTTCCTTTATTAGTTAATTTTTTTTATTTTGTGGATTGTTGGTCCTCCCCTCTACCCCTTTTTTATTTTTTGTTATTTTTTTTGCTTTGGTTTTTTCTTTTCTTTATGGTCAGTTTGTTTTTCTTTTGTGGAATTTTTGGATATTGGGTCAATGTAAATGTATAAGCACAAATACTATAAGGTATATGGAAAGATTGCGCTATTATATAATTATTATTCTTTGCATACTGTAAAATGTGCAATTTCAGTGCAAAGTGGTGTGCAAGTTTTTTTTGTTTCTTTTGAAAGGGTAATACCAATGTCAACAATTCATTTTGTATAAAACCTCATTATTTTGATCTTTTAGTTATTGTTTTATTCTTCTTTAAGTTAATAACAATGCCACTAATTCATTTCTCCTTAGAAAACTTTTTTGCGAAAGTTTCACTATTGTATGCATATTGGAAAAAAAACGCAATTTGTGTGTATATTTTGTGCAAAATTTGTTATTTAGATTTATTTCTATGTGTGTAAGTATAAATGCAAGTAGTAAATAATATGTGTGTAAATTATAATACAATGTCAAAATTGCACTATTATATGCGTATCCTTTGCATATTTCAAAAAATGCAATTTGAGTGCAAGTTTTGAAATGTTTTCTGTTTTTATTTGTTTCTAAAAGGGTTTCATTTTTTTAGAAAACTTCATTATTTTTATTTTGTTTTATTTTTTATTTCCTTTGTTCTGAAAGGGTAATACCAATGCCATGAATTCATTCTTCCATAGAAAACTTTAATTTTTTTTTATATTTCTTTAGTTTTTATCTCATTGTTTGATTTTGTTTTAGTTTTCTTTTCTTTTCTTTTGTAAGGATAACACCGGTGTCACTAATCCATTTCTTTTTAGAAAACACTTTTTTGTGGAAATCACAGTATTATATGCTCATTTTTCTATAATCTCACTATTATATGTTTCTGATGAGTAGTTGACTGATATTTGTGTAGTCTGATATGAGCTACATGGATAGGGGTGTGTTGCATTTGGCCTCCGCATATACGTGCATACATACATAGCCACATAGGTATGCTTGTAATATACTGTTACATATGGAGCTGACTTGCATGTTTGCATGGGTTTGTAGACAGCAATTAAGTGGATGTACTAAATTAATACGGCAACATCATGGAGGGGAGTCGTCCTCGCATGCATTAGCTCCGACTGTGGCGTTATTACTTGCTCCTAATAGTCACGGCCCGAAGAAATCGCAAAGAGACAAAAAGTGACTGACCCAAATATGATATTCAGTCGTATTGACATGTAGTCAATCCCTTTCTTGATCAATTTTCTCATCACACACAACAAAAAAGTCTATTCAGGGGGAGCACAAGGTCGTTGGGCACAACAGAGGTAACCAATGGTGTTCAGTCTCACACAAGATAGAACAAATCATCCCTAGGTCGTCATAGATAGAACAAATCATCGCCAGTTTGTTATGGCGATCCGACAGCCTGGTTCCCATGAGAGCAACAGGATACCTGCACCATCATGTTGATGCTTCGGGCGGCGGGGGCAACCTCGCCGGCGGCGGGTGGGTTTGCGGCGGTCTTGTTTTTGGCCTTCCTCAACACAAACTTAAAAACCCATTTCGCATACTTGGAGAGTTGCTCGAAGAACGGCGCAGCTCGGACTACCCCACATCATCGAGAGAACCAAATTAAGGCCTTCAAAAGGCCGTAAACCAAACCTGAACCCATCATGATGACGGCCAACAGGGCAAGGTATATCCCAACCAGTGACGGAGCTAGCCGAAGATCACTGGGGGGCGAAATAAAAATCTTCAGTGTTTGGGGAGGGGGGCAAATGCTAAAAAAAGTCTAATCTAAGCCTCCCTAAATATTT
>NC_057807.1:403513265-403557948 GCF_018294505.1 Triticum aestivum
ATAGCTCCGTTATTGATCCCGACTACAGCTGCTTTTCCATTCATCTCTTCGGCCTTGTTTTTGGCAAATCGCTTGATCTTGTCCTTTGTCGGTTGCGGCAGAGGCGAGGGGCACATCAGAGGCGCCGGCTGGAGGCGAGACGCCAGATCCACCGACTGCGAGCGGTGGTGCTGAAGGGAGATAACGGCCTCTTGCCGGAGAAACCAGAATGCACATGACCAAGACAAGACGAGCAACTTCACCGTGCGGCCATGGCGGTCTTAGCGGGAGGGAAGGGAAGGTGAGTGGAAGGGGGAGAGTATGCCGGGGCGGACTAAATGGGCCGTGTATAGCTGCCCTTCCATTGTCGGGGGGAGGGGCAAGGGGAAGCGAAGATATCCGTGTTTCCATTTTAAGGCGGGAAAATGAATTATGAGTGACTGACGGGTTGCCGGCTTGTGGCAGCTGGGCGTTTGTTTTAGGGATTTTTACATATGTGCCCCTAGTTCCTTAGCCATACTCATCCATCCCCACGCTCTTAACATTTACTCACTTTTCCCCACTCTCTTGTTCGAAACCCTCAGAAATGGTCACAAACGATGGATGTCGTTGGGTCAGTGCTTTGACCGTTAACTCTGACAAGTGGGACTGCACTGGACTGTGTCGCCCGTTGGACCAGACAAGTCGGGCGGCCTTGGACGATGGCACTGTTCGACCGTTGGGTCGTGGTTTGGTTGGACTGTTGGGCCGTTGCATGAAACGCCTGCATGTGCCGCCATGATAGAAGCCTACAATGCATGCACGACGTATCCAGCTAGCCTGCTATGCATGCATGCAGCTAGCATGCCTGCATGCGCTGATGCGTGCCGACCGAGCCGCTTTCGTGCACGCCAGCCGCCACGGAGCAACGGCGGTCGCTGCCTGCATGCGCCGATGCTTGTCTCCTCGATCCACTTGCATCTGCACCCTGTTTCTATGACAAATAAATTGAACAATATTTTATTATTATTTTTGGTTGCATGTACTAGGTAGCTACATATCTTAATTCTTTGTGGCTTCCTCGACGAGGTGGTGGCTTTTGTAGCTATGCATGCACTAGGTGCTTACGAACAAAGCGAGCTCTCTCAAAAAACAATCAATAATTCAAAAAAAAGTGCAAACTAGCAAGAACTTAATAATAGAATAGATAGAAAACTTAATAACATAACATAGGCCAACAAGCCCAGAGCACGATCATATAGTTCAATTACAACTTAATAACATAACATAGATTCAAAAAAAGAAAAAAAGATAGAGGGTTCTAAACCCTAGACATCGGCTTCTCCACCTCGCTCCTCCGGGTGCCCTTCACTGCTCCTTCGGCGTGTTGTCAATGTGGTACGGCAGAGTGTGCGTGTGCGACGCGGTGGGGAAGATGTTGCTGTACTCTGTGAGGATGTTGTGGGTGATGAAAGCGATGAACTTGCAACCACACCAAAACACGCGCCCGAGAAGGTAGAAGGCATCGAAGGGGTTGGTGAAGCGGGCACAGATAGCAACCACCACCCCGTTTTGGATGACCTCCTCGACGCGGAACATCCTTGGAGATCCACGTGGGAGGTGGCGGTAGCCGGACGTGAGGAAGAACTCGGCGAAGCCCCTTGCGGTCCTCCACCTTGATATCGCCCACACACGTAGTGTACGCTCAACATACACGCCGGCAGTATAGAGCCTCTCCGACGCGGTGGGTGGGAAGCGGTAGGTTGGTCCAGTGTACTGCATGGCTTAGGGGTGTGAAGAAGGAGAAGGGGTCAAAGAACAAGAAGGGCAAATGGCAAAGGATGGGAGATAGATGAGGGATGTGAGAGGAGGAAGAAGATGATGTGTGGCTTAAATAGCCGTAGTGCGACGTGTTATTTCGCCGTGGCAGTAATGGGGACAAATGTAAACTAGCTCGTTTGCACACCCATCGCGGCATCAGGAACTCAATCTCTTTAGGTTTCTGAATCTAATTAGTGTGTCTATTTGTTGGAAGAAATTCAGGACTTATTCAGACATTCGCATACATCATCAAATCCCGCAGAGCCTACAAGTGCAGATAAAGATGCATTTAGAAGCAAACCAATAAAAGCATGTCTACACAAGAATTGATGAAATGTCTTGTAACAAAAGCAGATCAAAAGTACAGCCAATAAACATACAGGCAGTAACACACTCTTGTTGCTTTATCCAAAATAATGTTTCAGAAGGAAACATGAGTTGCAGAGTTTTTATATTTATTGTCTGAAAATGATCAGTAAACTGCTAAAAGAAATAAAGCATGAATGCCAACTGAACATGTGTAAACTTCATTAATTTATAAGCAGAACACAATCATAGTTAACTTAGGAACTAAACATTGCAACCGCAACAGATTGCCCCACAAACATGATATCCTAACTGGGTCCTACAACACATTGGACAATGAGCACAGTATGTGATTGTGATTTATGATTATACTCCCTCTGTTCCTAAATATAAGCCACTTTAGAGATTTCAATACGGACTACTTACAAATGTATTTAGACATATTTTAGAATGTAGATTCATTCATTTTGCTTTGTATGTAGTCCATGTTGGAATATCTAAAAAGGTTTATATTTAGAAACGAAGGGAGTATTACGCAAGTGCACTGAATGTTGTTCTAGGCAGTGTACTTCCTAGACTACTCTGAAAATTGGACATACCTAAGTCTGGATGGTACAGATAAATCTCTGTCCGTGCCATCTTCTACTCCCTCCATTTCTAAATATAAGTCTTTTTAGAGATTTCAATGCGGACTACATACGAATGTATATAGACGTACTTTAGAGTGTGGATTCAATCATTTTGCTCCGTATGTATTCCGTTGTGAAATCTCTAGAAAGACTTATATTTAGGTACGGGGGAGTATATTACTACCAAGAAAAGGAAGAACATGTATAGCTGTCTCAGTTGGATTTTCAACATCAGGATTATGACCATACTCTACAGAGATGCATTATTTTGTTCCTCCTATAGTTATGTGAATGTTGTGTCCGTTGATTGGCCCATACTGTTAAAATCTCCATCTATAGTTCATGCTCAATAGACACATTTCACATCACAATCAAAACAAAGGGGAAAGCAGTTAGAAAACCACCGCATCATGCAAGCTCCTTTTTTGGATGTAGCGAGATCAGACACTCCATTATGTAGGAAGTGGTACCTTAAAATATAATGTTAAGTTAAATATCAAGTGAATATTAGTAAGGAATAACCATTTGGACCATCGTCGGCCAACAACAACTACATAATTATATATTAGTTCACCCATCTAATTTGCTCCACAACATTTTTCAGTTTTTGCACTCTCTAGCAAAGGGCGCATGTAACTGAATAAACAGTTTTGCATAATAATAAAAACAGAAATGATATAGGATACTACATTTGAACTACAAAGAACCCATAGAAATAAGCGACAGATACCTGTAGATATAGAGGAGGTGGATCTGTGAGATGGATGTGTCATACGAACAACCTTTCACAGGCCGTGAATTGCATGCATCTCTTGCAATTTGTTCATATACAGGAAAGGCTACTAAGAATCCCACGACAGGGTTAGGAAAAAACAAATAAAGAGATCCTCAATGTCAAAGAGCTTCATACATAATGCCACATGAAGTGAACAAAATGTAACCAGGAGGTGCCAGCTTGTCCACATGGTGGCTACATAATAAAGAATAAGGTTGAGTTAAATTCCAGGGTAAACATACCTACTTTTGTTTTACTAACATGTTTAGAACTACTACTCTTGAGTACAATGCAAGATCACCCTAGCTCCTTATCATCGACATAATCATTCCAGTAAGTCACCCTGGCTGAGTGGTTGCCCTTGAAATAATCCGGTACAAATCATTACTGAGAGCTCAATTATCCACCATTAGTTCACCAGAAAAAACATCCAGCTAAATGAGGCTAATGATCATTCTTCAGAAGCAGCTTGCAGAATACTATCATTGCTCCTTGAACAATAAGCATTTAGCAGGAAAATTCAAATGTTCAACATGGATTACCTGGTTGGACTGGAACGGGGGATTGTGTACCCTTGCTCTCCCCTTTTCAGTGCTTCAAGCCTTCAATGGCAATAGAGGAGGCAGGGATGGAGCCAACTTCCCTGTGTGCTCCTCCTCGTCACTCCTCGTCACTGGCTCTTGGATGAGCCATCGTCCCCTTGCTCTCCTCGTCCACGCGCTAGCCACTGCCACGCAACCTACCAGACCACCTACCGCAGTAAAGGTAGAAAATCAATCTGGTGATAATTACAGTGGACAGTGCATCAAAATACCAACCTAAACTTCTCCCTGAAGAAAAGAGTATCCAGCATGACAGTGTAGGGAATAATGGATTTGTCATCTAGACGTAAAGAGCATTTTTGGCATGAACTTGGTGTTTTGTAAGGTCGGACATGGCGCCCATCATCATGGCAGAGGAGGCACTGCACCAACAAGAAAAGCAACATGGTGCCATTGTTTCAAAGCATACATGATGATGTATGAGATGGAGAAACAAGATATAAAACAATGAACCTGCATGAAAATGGTGATAATGCTAGTGATCAGTTCACACTGGAAAGACCGATTGTATGTGCCCTTCTCTATTTGATATTAATATTCACCACCACTGAATCTCTCTACATAATAAAAAAGACAATACATGCCCTTTTCATGCCAGACAAATATAAGAACTATAATTACATCATAAGGTAGCTATTGCAGTTTGTGGCAAGCTACCTGGTCTTCCCTCGTCGGGGCATGATTGTCAGCACAAAGCTCAGCACACACTCCCATGGAACAATCACCGTATACATCCCAAAGGTCACCCTTAAGCATGCCATGAGCGAGGCTGTGGTGTCCAAAACGAGATCCTTTTCTATATTTCATTGCACAAATCAGCAAGTCGGCACGAAAAAGTAAACAACCATACATTAACAGAGAACCGTAAACATGTTAATAAATAATTAATGCATGAAGCAACATGAAAGTGCAGAAAAGGCAATCTACTCTTAAGGTCTGACACACAAAATTTTAACAGATATTTTGGCATTGTATTCTTCCTAGTATGCTTAGTGTATGCAAGAAAATGATCATACTTCAGTTATACATTACACAAAGGTAGACCCAGAAGAACACTTGGCTGACCTAGCTTCAGCAATGTATTTCAGAGCAATTTAGCATTGTATTCTTCCTAGTGCTTCAGATCAGGAAGAAGGAACAACAGACGGTGCCCAAGGAAGTGACCATTTCTGACTTCCCCGTCTTCCTCGGCATTGACCCATGATCATAAGAGAATTATAGCCTTACTGAATTAACTTCTATTTCCCTGGAAACCTACCAAAAAATTAATTCGGGAAACATTGAATGGCCATGCTGCATTTTCTCAAGTAATCCTACAGACCAACAAGAAAGGGAGAATTGATTTTAACCCCCCCTGCACGCTCCACTTTGATCTTGTACCCCCATGTTCGTGCGACTCGCTCTGAGCCCCCCTGTTCCGACTCGTTCTTTGCTGATTGCCCCCTTCTTGTTGTTATGCGTTCAGTTTGCTACTAATGAAAGAAAAACTGGTCTGGTAATATTTCTATTTGACGAAACTGCCCTCAATACCCCCAACACGCTAGATAAAAAAACCCTCACGCGAGACAGGGCCACCAGTTCGCTCGCTCGTTCCAGCTCTCCACCCAGCCGCCTATTCGCTCTCGCCCCGCCGCCGCCCCTGCTGCTCCGCCGTCGCCCTGCTGCTCCGCCGTCGCCCTTGCTGCTCCGCCGCCCTCCATTGCTGCCCCAAGGTAAGGCAAGCTTCCCCCTTCCCTTTTCCATGGAGTTGGTGTAGTTCCCCTTGTACGGACGTCTAAATCTTAGAAACCCTAGGTACTGAGGGAGATGGGGATTTGAGTGAGAGGGGTTGGATCGGCAAAGGGGTGTGATGGATCTGAAAAGGTAACATCATATTCCCTTGTTTTGGTTTGATGTATGCATGACTTTTTGTGTGAAATTTCTGATTTTTTTGTCTATATTGAATAGGATCGATGCAATGTCTGTGCATGATTCTAATCAATCCAGTGTGACAAACCTAACCACGGGGATGGTCTCGTGCAATGAAGTAGAAACCGTTGGTACCATTGTCGATTGGTCAAGTCTTGTGATCGAACCTGAAAATGATGGGGATGAAAAGGGGATTCCGGATGAAAAGCCGGCGGACGAGAAAGCCATGTTTGCTCTGTTGGGTTTGAAAACAGAGGAGGGCGAGGGAAAAACTAACCTTGGTCCTGTTGTCACTCCTACTCCTGATTATGACTTGGATGATGTCAAAGGGGCAGCTATTGCTGTTGATGATAATGCTCCAGAGGAGCCACTTATTGCGTGGGATGAACGAAAACCAAAGATGGATATAGGGACCCCTTATCCTGATATGGCTGCGTTTAGAAAGGCTATAAAACAGTTCGCTATCAATGGAGAGTTCGAATATGGCACTAAAAAAAATGAGCCGGCAAGGTTTCGGGCTTTTTGTAAAGGTCAATCCATGATAGGCCAACCTTGCAAATGGTCCTTAACTGCTAGTTGGCAGAGAGACAAAAATTGTGTGATGGTAATAATTTTTGTTTCTTTGGAAAGTTCGAATATTACTTTGTTTCTTTGCTTGTCATTGTAATGATCTTTCGATTTGAATCATTCTTTGTTGTAGGTTGTGAAGCATCAAACAGAACATATTTGTAGTTCAACGAGTGGAAAAGTGACTAGAATGACAAGTCAATCTTGGGTGGCTGACAAGGCAGCAACTATGCTTAAGAAAGATCCAACCATTGGTGCTGTGAAGATACTTAAAGAGTTACAGGAAGAGCATCATGTCACACTTGACTATAACACAGTGTGGAAAGGCAAACAAAAGGCAGCAACCAGCTTGTATGGGAGTTGGGAAGAAAGTTTCAGGATGTTGTACAACTACAAGGCCGAGATAGAATTGAGGTCTCCAGGGAGTATTGTAGAGATTGATACAACCACAAGTGAAGGTGAAGTACATTTCAGCAAGCTATTTATTGCTTTCAAGCCATGCATAGATGGGTTTCTGAATGGATGTAGGCCATATATCAGCATAGACTCAACTCACTTAAATGGCAAGTGGAAAGGTCAGCTAGCTGTAGTCACTGCTTTGGACGGTCACAATTGGATGTTCCCGGTGGCGTATGGCTTTATTGAGTCTGAAAATGGAGAAAATTGGGCTTGGTTCATGAATCAAGTGAAGAAGGCAATAGGGGACCCTCCAGTACTGGCTGTTTGTACGGATGCTTGCAAGGGTCTTGAAAATGCTGTTAAAAAGGTTTTCCCTCAAGCTGAGCAGCGTGAGTGCTTTAGGCATATGTGGCATAATTTTCAGAAATATTTTCATGGTGATGTGTTTGGACGGTTGTGGCCTGCTGCTAGGGCATATAGGGCGGAAGAATATCAACATCACATGACAAAGGTGTTTGAGGCATCTGAGAAAGCGTATCCTTACCTTAGGGATTACCATAATCTGTTATGGATGAGGTGCATGTTCAATCCTGACATCAAGTGTGACTACATAAATAACAATCTTGCTGAGTGCTTTAATTCTTGGGTGCGAGAAATCAAGGACTTGCCGATTGTTCAGCTAGCTGATAAGATTAGAGAGATGATTATGGACCTATTTAGAAAGAGGAGAATGATTGGAGAGAAATTGGTAGGGAAAATACTGCCATTTGTCATACACCAATTAAATGCAAAGACTCGAGGACTAGGACATCTCAAGGCTAAAGCATCAGCTGATTGGAGTGGAGAAGTGAAAAATGATAACAAAGGGGATGAAAGACATGTCGTCAAAACACTCACACATGAGTGTACATGTCTGCAATGGCAGCACACAGGCAAGCCTTGTGACCATGCACTAGCCTTCATAAATGTTTTGCAAGCTCGCAACTTTGTGAACATGGAGGATTATGTGCACGAGTACTACTCAGTTAGCAGATTCAGGGCAGCATATGAAGGTGTAATTGAGCCCCTTACGGACAAGAATCAGTGGCCACATGTTGATACAGGCTTTGTGTTGCGTCCACCAATTCCAAAAGGCAAGAAAAAAGGTGCTGGAAGAACAAGAAAACAGAGGATGAAGAGTTGGTGGGAAGGTGGATCAAGGAAGGGATCATTGAACAAATGCAACAAATGCGGGGACGTAGGACATAGAGAAGCCGGCTGTCCTCAAAATGGAACAAAGAAACGGTACAAACTAATACTTGTTGCTGTTTTCTACCTATAACACCATGATTCTTTAACATGAAAATATCTCTAATTGCTTCTTTTTGTAGGAAAAGTATGGGGAAAAAGAATCCATCTCCATGGTTTGATGTCTCAGTTAGCAATGTGATTCCATCTACACCAACCAAGAGCAAGAATGTCGCCACTTGTAGCAGTCCTGGAGCTGTGACAAGAAGCCAAGCGGCATCTCAAGCTAGTCCTGGAGCTGTCACAAGGAGCCAAGCAACATCTGAAGCTGCTACTCCACCACCAAAGTCTCCAGCAAAAGGAAAGAAGAAGAAAATGACTCCAAAGAGGAAGAAATTAAGCGATCTGTGATGAACTTGTGTTATTGCTATGTGTGAGGTGCAGACTCACTTTATTGTTCTGTATGTGAGGTGCAAACTCTCCTTTTGGTCCTGTGTAAGTGAGGCAGAGACTCACTATTATTCTGCTATGTGTGTGAGGTAGAGACTCACTTTAATTCTGCTGTGTAAGTGAGGTGGAGACTCACCTTTATTTGTTGTCATGCAGTTCTGTAGAACCTTGCTGAACTTATTATATATGCTATCATGGAATCATTGTGAGACTATATTATTTGTATTCTGTTCGTTTGAAAGGCTACATATACAGCAAAATTGAACTTCTTTTTTTTCTGTGAGAAACATAGCACAGTTGAAGCAAATCCTGTCATTTGAGAAAAAAATTGTGGCTGGGACGTTCAGACTAGGTAAAGAGATCTTTTTAAACTGAAGGGTACTTCTGTCCATTCTTATTTCTATTTGATGATTAGATACTAACAAATGTGTTAAACAGGCAAAAGGGGGTTATTAGCAACCACTGGACGGCCCAGGGGGGGCTCAGAGCGAGTCGCACGAACATGGGGGTACAAGATCAAAGTGGAGCGCCCAGGGGGGGTTAAAAATCAATTCTCCCAACAAGAAATACTTGCTCACATCCGGCCCACAGGCAAGCACAAAATATAAGGCACATGAGACCGAACATCACATGACAACCGGTCGTATCCAGAATATATTTGAACGATTAGTAGGCTCGCGAACATGCTAGCACATACAGGAAGCACGACAGGAAGTTAGACACAGGCGAGAGCAACAAACCTTGACGAGCAACACGGAGACGAAGCAACGAACAGAATGGAGACGCAATAATGGGCCAGATCATACAACCTGTGAAATATAGAAATGAATCCGTCAGTACACGACCACGGCAGGCAATGATGAAGATGCAAGCAAGAAACACTCAATGTTCAGAGAAGCAAAAGAAAAAACGATTTACCAGATTTGGGAAGGAGAAACACTCAAGCCAAACAGCAGGACGAGCGAGGAAAATAGCTACTCCTAGAAGCGAAGGGGGGAAGGGCACGATGGTGGTCAAGAGCAGGAGAGGAGGAGAGATGCGAATGGCCGGCCCCAGACCGTGTTCATCTCCCATCTACCATTGCAGCTCCCTCTCCTCTTTCCTCTGTATTTCTCCCTCCTCTCGTTCTATCTTTCCCTCATCTGCTCTCTCTCCAGCAAGTACAGGCTCATGGCGCTGGATCGAATCGAGCACCCCAGCCGTCCCCCTTTGCCCGCAGGTCACCGCCGCTGCCGGAGACGCTCACCGCCGCGTTGCACGCCTCGGATTTGGATCCTCTACTCCTCCACCTTCTAGCGAGAAGACCCTGGCGGCTTGTTGCATCCTCCCCGTTGGCTTCCTGCCCAGAGGCTCGCCAACGGGCGTCCCCTGGCTCGTGATGGCGGCCGTCCCTTGACCACTTGCGCAGCGGCTTCCTCGTGGTGGCGTGGTCGTTGGACAGAGAGGAGCGAGGCGGAACAGCGGCGGCGGCGGCTGACGAAGAAGGACGGAGGAGGAGGGAGTGCGGCGCTGCGGGGCGTGGGAAGCTAGGGTTTGTGTGGTGGGGCCGTGGGACGCAGTGCGGCGCGCGCGGGGCTGTCTGGCGAATCCCTCTCGCACACGAGCGCGGCTGACCCAGCCAATACGAGGGCGAGACGAGCCCACCCGTCATTGTGCGGGAAAAACAACTGCAGGGTAAAAACAAGATTTACCAGAAGGTGAAGATCTGACGGCTCAGCCACAAAACGAGGACGATCTAATGGCTAGGAAGGCAGCAAATCGGGGGATCACCGAGGAGCCAAATTGGCTAGCAACCTTATAGATTAGAATTAAAGAAATTAAAAAATTCACCCAAGCTTGATTTCAAAGTGAATAAGAAGGATTTGAACTTAGTTTTCCATTTTTCATATTTTAAACGTGTTTTTAATGGTTTCCTATTCAAGCATATTTTTTTCAAAAACAAAATGTAAAAATATGAATCTTAATTCAATAAATAGTGAGACTTCGAATCTACACTATATAGATTGAATAGGTGTTAATAGAAAAATATCTGGCTCATTTGGAGTAGGTCCCAAAAAACTTGATTACAAATGGAGTTCATTTGGAGCATATTTCTCATGATTATAAGTTTTACCATGCAAAAGAGATTAGATTGGTCACCTAATGTTTATAATAATTCAGCAAACTTTGCAACATCACACCACATGGCAATGGACTTCAAGTGTTGGTCCAAATTCAAATTTTGCCTCAAATTCAAATTAGAATATTTGATCTTTTATTGGAATATTTGATCTGTTATTGAAATACTTGATCAAATGATGGACTATCTTCATTCAAATGTTGTTTTTTGCTCTGTTATTGGAATATTTGATCAAATGATGGGCTATTTGCTTTTTTTGCCTATTCTTTGCAGCATGTCTGATCAGTGAAACAACACTGAAGCAGCATGAGTGATCATTGCAGCACCTAAACTTATAGCTCACAACATCTAAACATAACATACCATACACCACAGGCAAATTTAAGGACAGATAAATATAGATAGCATAATACATTAATACTATAGATCACACACAAAGTTTAGATACCACGACACAAAGTTTACCAAACAGTCGAATTCAGTTTACCAAAAGTAAAATATAAAACATCATCACATCATCACATCACACCGGAGTCAGGGCCTTTGCGAGGGCAGCATGCTGCCCCCTGATCTTGTAGTCCTCCGCGCGAATCGCTACATCCTCTGCATGAGACACAAGGTGATCGAAGCGGCCATCCTTTGGCTATGGCTTGGTGGTGCAGTAGGGGCAGTGCCACTTCTTGATCTTGCGGTTGTAGAAGGAAGCAACTCACTTGGCCTTGATCTTCTCCACCTCTTTCGCTGTGAAGGACACGACGTTGCCGTTGTACACATCTTCTCCAGAATCTTATTGCACACATGAATGAATTACATTAATACATTATAGATTCATATGCACCATGTCAAAGGAACTAAATGAACAATCTAAATTTCAAGTAGGCTTACCTCATATTCTTTGTCGTCACTATACTCTAGATCATACGGGTCGAACCCAGTAAGGCCCAGCTTCCTCTTATTCCCCACTGAATCATCCTCCTAAATATATAATTACATCCATTACTAGTAAATACAGAAGCCAACTGATAATTTAGATATGCACACATGACACATTGATCATATTATCCATACTATGATCCTGTTTGCATTTTCCATTGCCATGCACACACATTGAACAACAAAGCTAACATAACTACATATTATGGACAAATTTATATACTGATGAATCAAGTAAGTTCTTAATCAATTGGTAGGTACATCAAAATTAATGCATTCCATTTGGGCAGATGACATTCAAAACGCCAATCTGTGTAGCATTCAAAAGCAAATCTAAGCATACATGTCTGTAGCATTCAAAACCCCAATCTGTGTAGCATTCAAAAACAAATCTAATAATCACGTGTAGCATTTAGGCACAGAGATCTCTATCTTTCATTAAGATCTGTCTAGCATTTTTGCAACGAATATAATCCGAAAAACTCCCATACAAAAAACCCCCACCCCCATACAGAAAACCCTATCCCTCAAACTACTCTAACCATCTGTACTACCCTACCAATCACAATCCAATCAATGAAACTAACTCTACAACCCATCTAAATATTGCAACTAGGGTACAAGCAAATGGAAGTACCTCATGTACCACCTTCTCCTCGCAGGCTGCACATCTGGATGGACTGCACCGCTCGACGCCGTCACCTTCAGCTCCGGCAGCGCCGAGGCGGAGCCCGCCACCTCCTTCTCCACATCCACAGCCGCGACGGTGGTTGTGAGTTACCCCGCACCACCATGGACACCGCCAACGTCCTGCACTGCATCTGTCGTGGTCACCGCGCCCTGTAAATCTCCGACCGCTGCACTAGCGTCGCCACGAGCGTCCGCCATCGGTATGAGGGAGGCGATGAAGGTGAGGAAGAGGATGCGGTGGGGGAGAGCGAGGCAGTGCGGTGGAGGAGAGCGAGACGACATGGTAGGGGAGAGGGAGACGATGCGGCAGGGAGGGGATTTGGGGGAAAATGGTAGGGACTGGGTGGTTCCCCCTCTTATACGATGAGACGCTTCTGGCATGTTCCATGCACACGTGCTGCCCCACGACCGCAGTTAGTTACATGCACGCCTATGCGGCCCCACTATTCAGAGTTAACGGTCAAGCCATTGACCAACAACGTTCAGTTTGCCCATATGTGGAGTTTTAGCCAAGGGAGTGGGGGAAGTGAGCAAAATTTAAGAGCGTGGGGATGAATAAGTACAGCTAAGGAACCAAGGGCACATATGTAAAAATCTTTGTTTTATAGTGAAACTGATTTCAGTGCAACGCTCATCTCTACTACTCCCTTCATTCTCCAAAAATGCTAGACTTACGAGAATCCCACTACGGAGGCAAGTTACATGATTGCATGGCCTAATCTCATTGGTTCTCACCATAAAATTAGCCATGGGGCCCAAATCGTGATGAATCCTAGGTCTCCAACTCATCTCCATAGAAACTGCATGTAGCTGTAGCAAACTTCGTTTCAAAATATAGTGTTTTTTCATTTCTGTGCTTCAACTTTGATCATAAATCTAACCAACGATATCGACTGCGGCGGAAGCAAAAAGTATATCAGTGAATTCGTATTCAAAAGAAGTTTTCAATTATATAATTTTTTTCTTCCGCCGCAGTCGGTCTTGTTGATTAAATTTATGATCAAAGTTGAACCTCAGGAAGTGCGGGCGCACTATATTTTGGAATGGAGGGAATGTTGTTAAACAAGCAAACATATTCATGGCAAAATGCACTAGGTCTAATCTACACATAACAACCCCGATCAATTACAGCCTCGTGATTAGAGATACTTAATTTCATCTCGCCGTCCATATTACACTTACCGTAAGCCAAGAGTGCGTTTAGAACATCTCCAACAGACGCGCTATATAAGCGCCGTGCTGAAAAATTAGTGTTTTTTGTGCACGCGCTACCGCTCCGGGCGCTCCAGCGGGGGTGCAAAAACCGTGCGCACGGGCCGAAACGCTATTGCGTGTTGTTTATTTGTTGCGCCCGCTCCCGCGCGCTGGACACTCGAGCGCCCGCTCGCAACTCCACCTACCCCATTCAGCCGCCCGCGCCGCCGCCGCCCGCGCCATCCCATTTCTTCCGGCGACCATTCCGGCACTTCCCCGACCTACCCCGCACCGCCGCTGCTTCCTCCATCTTCCTCTAGTCACCGCCGCCCCTCGCGCATGGCAGTCCTCCGACGAACAGCGCCCGGCTGCCCACTGCCGCTCGGCGCCCGCAAGGTGTTCGACAAAACGCCCGCAATGTATGTATTGCGTCAACTTCATATTTTTTACATGAATTTGGTGCATGTTATCTATAGTTTTTATAGCCTAGTTTAAATTGAACATTGTAGATGAGTTCGTCATATGATTCTTCTGAAGAAGAATTTAATATGGAAGAGGAGGGTCTTGCAATGATCCTAGCTATGCACATCAATAAAAAACCGAAGCACTATGGTTCGGTTATGGGTCGGCAGAAAATTTGGAGGGATAGGATTGATGCCCATAACAGATTGATCAGGCACTATTTTGCGGATAATCCCATGTACCCCGAGTCGTACTTCCGGTGCCGGTTTAGGATGAACACCGAGTTGTTCAGGCGCATTGCAGAGAAACTAGCGAGCCATGACCGATTTTTTCAGCAAAGGAGGAATGCCGCTGAAGAGCTCGGGCATAGCACCTTTGAGAAGGTGACAACCGCTTTGCGTATGTTAGCATACGGTATCCCCGCTGATCTAGTTGATGATCACCTGGCCATGGGTGAGTCTCAAGCCATCATGTGTGTCAAGTGCTTCGCGGTCGGAATTGTGCAAGTGTTTGGCCAGGAGTATTTGAGATCTCCTAGTGTTGAAGATACCGCAAGGCTATTGGAGATGAACAAAGCTCGCGGCTTCCCAGGTATGCTTGGCTCAATAGATTGCATGCATTGGAGTTGGAAGAATTGTCCTAAGGCACGGCATGGGCAATTCCACGGCCAAAAAAGGGTTCCACTATAATCCTTGAAGCGGTGGCCGATCAAGAGACATGGATTTAGCATGCTTTTTTGGAATGTCTGGATCTTTGAATGACATCAATGTTGTCAACCGGTCACCACTGATGAATAAGATTGCAAATGGTGAACTGCCACTGGTGCAGTTTGTAGCAAATGGTCGTACATATAACTATGACTACTATCTTGCGGATGGCATCTACCCAGAGTGGCAAACATTTGTGAAGCTGTTGAAAAAATCAGAAGCTAAGAAAAATCTTGATTTCCACAATGCTCAGGCGGCGGCTAGAAAAGATGTGGAGAGAGCTTTTGGGATTTTGCAAGTCCATTTTGCTATTGTGAGAGGACCGACTAGATTTTGGGATCAAAAGATGCGTTGGTACATCATGCACGCTTGTGGGATCATGCACAACATGATCATCGAGAATGAGCGTGGCTAAGATTTAGACTACTCTATCATCGAGAATGAGCGTGTCCAAGATTTAGACTACTCTCACTATGAGCTCTTGGAACATCCCGTGCGAGTGCGGCGGAGGGCTGAGAGGATGGCCCATTTTGTTGCCTCCTATCATGCCATTCGATGTGCCGAAACGCATGATAATCTTCAGAAGGAATTCATTAAGGAGTGGTGGGCATGGAATGGCCGACAAAGAGCATCATGATTTCTGTGTTTCATGTTGTATTGTTGAACTATTTGTTGTATTGAAAGATAAGCTATTTGTTTGAGTTGTAATAAAGAAATTGAACTATTTTTGTTGATTTATTTTGTTTGTGTTTAATCTTTTTACTTGTGTTTGAAGCACATACATTGTTTGTGCAAAAGCGCGCGCACTGCATTTTAGCGCACCTGCTGGAGCTACGTACATGCGCTAAAATTTACAGTGGTCGTTGTAGCCAGCGCTCTCCGCCGCACCAAAACAAGCGATCGGGCGAGCTGCAAACACATTTTTAGCGCGCCGCGCGTTGGGCGGCTGTTGGAGATGCTCTTAATGATTCCCTCGGCGGACGATTACTCTGCCAAACCCCACCTCCTCCCACGAGCACATATGTAGGAGGAAAAAAAGGCGGAATCATACCAGGAAACAACGGGTGTGTTTGGTTGCAGAACGAAGTGGAATGGAATGTCATGGTTCCATTCCACTAGAATGGGTCGGTTCCGTCTCTGTGTTTGCTTGAGCACAATAGATGGAATGGAATGGTTACATTTCGGTGTTTGGTCGGAGAGATTGAATCGAATGAATTTGGTTCCGCTCACAATAATTTATAACTCCACTCGCAAGCATAAATAGTTTTGAACAACATTTGAATTTCACAATGATTTATCACTGAAATATATAACCTGATATTTGATTGTTTATATATAAAAAATGGTAGTCACAACAACTTTTCAGAAAATAAATAACAAATGTTGATGAAGCACAAAATCTAGATCACAAAGTATTAATGACAACAAAAATTGTTACTACCAGTCTCAACACAGAGCACACAAAGCTAGCACTAATCAAGTTGGGTACTACTGATTATTGGACGGAGAATGCCAAGTTAGAAAGAGCCAATCGAAGAAGCTTGCTCTTGCCGCCGCTGATGATTCTCTTGCTGCTTGCCGAACTGGCTGCTCCCTGGTTGGTGCTGCTACCGCCCAGGTGTGTTAATGCCACCGGGCGGCTAGCTGCCGGGAAGGAGACGAGCCGAGCCGACCGCCGCTTATCTACTCTGCTTCCCAACAAATCGGCTGCATCTAACCTGCCATCGTTGCTGCTGGGTGAGAGGAACGGGAGGAGGGAGCAATCAGCTGCTGCTTGACGAGAGAGAGACGGGGGAGGAGCCGTCATTCTAGAGGGCGAGCCGAGGGAGAGGTCGGATCTGAGAGGGAGCCGCCCCGTCCTTTCCCAGATCCTTGGTCGAGGGGCAGGAGACGCGGTGAAGCTGCATCTTCGACGAGGGGAAGGAGATGCCGGCGAGGCTGCATATCCAACCGCGGCGAGGGGGTGCCGTAGAGGAGGGGGAGGTGTATGGCCGCCGCCATGCCCATCGAGGGAGAGGGAGAGGGAGCAGGGCGCCGCACGGGACGCCTTCCTCGTTGGTGAGTGGGGGACGACGCGAGAGAGACGCGTTCCGCGTGGTCCGGCCAATTTGGAGGAACCACCCGGTTCGACATATAGGGGGAATATTCCTCTCCAGGTCCGACCCGTTACATTCAACTTCATTCCCTGAACCAAACACACCCAACATGTCCTGACTTCCTGTTGATAAACGCGAGGGCCGGGGAAAACGCGAAGACCACCACCCCTCCGGAATGAGATCAGTGCAAGTCACGCTGTAACTGGCGCCCCTATATCAGCCACCCAAACAAGATTCAACGGACAGGATTGAGGCAACCCAAAAATATCGCCAAGACTTAGAGTTAGTTACGCAGTGGCGGTTGGTTCTCACTTGGAATCCAGAACATGGATGGGTCAATGTTGTAGATGGACTGCGAACCAACCTGTGGTTGGATGGTTAGAGAGACTGTGGTATCCCCAGCCCACCAGGGTTCAAATCCTGGTGCTCGCATTTATTCCTGGATTTATTTCAGGATTTCCGGCAATGCGCATTCAGTGGGAGGAGACGTTCCCGTCGACGACGAGGCGCTTATGGTGACTTCGTAAATCTCAAGATGATATGTCGACTCAGTCTTTCGGAGGTGCTCATAGGGGTAGGGTGTGCGTGTGTGCGTTCATAGGGATGAGTGTGTGCGCGTGTATATGAGCACTTCTGTCTGTACTGATGTTCAAAAAAAATGTTGTAGATGGACTTGTTGCTACTACTGCCTCCGGCGACGCCTGGGGCGAACAGGGACTCCGACTGGGAGAATCACGGAAGGTGTGCACCGGCGTTACATTCACCTCAGCGCATGTTCACCTGCTTCCGCACGTTGTGCCCGTGCACTAGTGCTTGCAACTTCACCAAGACCTTAGAGCATCTCCAGCCGTTCGGCCCTCCCGAGACGCCGAAAAAAGCCGCTTGGGGCCGAACCGGCGCTTGCTTGGCGCGTGGGGGCGACTACGTTCCCAGTCGACGCCCCCTAGGTTGCCGCCAAAATTGCGCGAATTCAGCGATATTCCATACAAATTTGTACAAACTCGGTGATCTGGCACAAACTTGGTGATACTTCATTGAAATTTGTACAGAAACGGATGAACATGCAAACTACGCCAAACTACGCCTTTCCCTGCTACGTCGCGGCCACCGCCTGCCATCTACATGCCGAGAAGCATGTAGGAACGGGTGTAGTCGCCGCCGTTGTCGTTGTCGTCATCGTCACGCACCGCACCAGAGCCGCCGCCCTCCCTATTGCACCCCTGATCAGGGTCGCCGAGACGCGGTGGGGAGTTGGACGGGCCGGCCTCGTCCTCCTTGTCGTTGTCGAGGACAACGACGCCACCCTCCTCGCGTGTGCGGCGCTGGGCCTGGAGCTCCGCGTATGCCCGGCGCTGGCGGAGCACCTGCTCGCAGACGTAGTCATCCCTCGCCCATTTAAGGGTGGCCTCGTCGTCGGGGACCACCATCGCCGCGTACTCCGGCTTCACGGGGGGCAGCCCTGGCTTGGTCTTCAGTCGGACCAGGCGGAGGGAGCACGGGGAGGGGCGGGCGCCCTCGCTGATGACGAGGGCGCCGCTGCAGGTGCGGCGCCGAAGGGGTGTCTCCTCCTCCGGTTCTGGCTTGACGGGGCGGAGCACCGGCGAGCTGGAGGAGAGCGAACCGGAGCCCGACGAGGAGGACGTCCCCGGCTCCATTCCCTGTGGCGTCCAGGAACTACCACAACGGCGAGAGAAGGACGGCGCGGCGGGTACTTGAGGCGCGGCGTGTTGCCGGCCTCAATGTGGTCGAGGACGGCCTCGAGGGTGCGGCAGGGCACACCCCACCACTCGCGCTGCCCGTCGGCGTTGAGGCGTCCGCGGGGAATGATGTCGTTGGCGGAGGCGATCTGGTCTTCGTGGCGGCGCTCGAAGTACAACATCCATAGTGTGTGGCTGTCAGCGGCGTACCTCGGCTCGTTCCGCTGCTCCTCCGTCAGCGCCGAGCAGATGCGGGTGATCTCGGCCTGCTGTGCAGCCCCTTCTGGCACCGGTGGCACAGGGATGCCGCCGGCGCTCAGCTTCCACGAGCCCGGCATCCGCATGTCTGGGGGCGCCGGGTAGTCGGCCTCGTAGAGGAGGCGCACCTCATCCTCGTGGAGGTGGTGCCGGCCGAAGCCGTTCGCCATCGCGGAGTCGCTGGGGTACCGCTCAGCCATGATCGTCGGCGGGGGAAGAGGGGGAGAGTTGTTTCTGTGGTGAGACGAGGCAAGTTTGTGGCGACTGTGGCGTTCACTGGCAGGGAGGCCGACTTTTATAGCCGACGCGGGGCGGTGAGAGACTGCATGCCGAGCAACACGTGGCAGGATGCGCGTCGGTGGCGCCTTCAATGCGCCGCCCGTGAGGCATCAATGGAGGCTAACCGGCGCGATAGCCTTGGCCAACCTTGGCATTGGTTCCCGCGGGAACCGAGGCGATGAGGACAACAAAGCGGCGTCTCGCTGACTCGGCAGGCCCATTCCCGTTCGCGCTAAAAACTTGTGCCCCAGCGCCCCCAGGCGTCCCCCAGTGCACCGGGTTCGGCCTGGTGCCGCCGCCGCCAGTTTCGGCCCAACCCGGCAAAAAAGGGCCCCTGGGGGCGCGACTTGGCCAATGTTCGGCCGCCGATGCCAAAAAACGCCTGGGAGGGGCCTGTTGGGGGCGCGGCTGGAGATGCTCTTAGAGCTACACGCCTCTGGTCCGGTGAACCACCTCGCCCGTCGCTCGCGTCGCGGCCGCAGCAGCCTTCTGCCGTCGCCGTGACCGTTATGGTGAGCACGATGTCATGTCATTGCTCGCCCGTCACTGCAGATGCAAGCGCCGACCTCGACGCCTATTGCTGATGCTTCAAACGAGGATTCAGGATAAAACTCACGCAGGCCAAATAATACAAAATGATGCACGAGTACACAGATTAAGGGTATTTCTATCCGATCCCTATACTTCACTAAAAATTTATCGGAAGTAGCCGATACTCTAAACTTAGTGGACATTAAACGTAAATTTAAACTTAAACTAAACTACACTAAAAACTTAAACTAAAACTCGGTGGAAGTGGAGGTCGAGGCAGTCCTTCCTCGTGAGACCACCCTCGGTGAGGTCCGGGTCCAGGCCGGTGCCGTTGTCGTCATTGACAGGGAAGACGCTCCACCACTTCTCGACGTCGATCTCCTCCACCTCGCCACCCTCCATTGACGGTGAATATTGCCGGCTGCGACTCCATGAGCTCCGGGTGCTGCCGGCAGAGGTCATCCATGTAGGACTCGTCAGCAGGCTCGCCTCGAGGCACTCCTGAGCCTCATGGTCCTTCCGCACCATCCGAGTGCTCACCACCCCCGGCTCCGATGGGATGAGGTGGACCGTCGTCGTCCTGAAGGGGAAGTTGAGCCGGGCGGCGGCACCGTGGTACCTCACGTGCCACCGATCGTACTCCATGTCGGCGAGCTCGACTGTGTGAAACAAGTCGATCAACCGCCGTTGGTGGGTCTCCCGGTCAGCGATTTCCACCACCCACATCCCCACCGCTGCCGAATGCCGAGGTAATTCCTCGTCAACGGCGGCGGCGAGGAGCTTCGAGAAGTCTTTAAATCGGGTGAGGGGCGTGGTGGCGGGCATATCGGGCGAGTGGCGGCAGCTCGAGGTAGCGGTGGCGGACGACAGCCCGCGGGTGTGGCTGCGCGGATCCGCGCAACGGATCAAGGGAGACCAGGTCGTCGCCCCGGCCGATCCACTTCTGACGGATGCGAGAGCAGGCCGCCGCCCTCGCCGCTCCTCCGACGGAGGTGAGAGCAGGACGCTGCCCCCGCCACTCCTCCTCTGTTGTCACATGTACGCCGTCGATCCTCTTCTGATGGACGCGGGTGCAGGCCGATGCCCCCGCCTCTCCTCCTCCAATGGATGCGAGAGCAGACCGCCGCCCCACCACTCTTCCTCCAACGGATGCGAGAGCAGGCCACCATGCCGCTGCACCTCCTCTGCTACCCCAGGTACGTCGCCGCTGAACAGACAGCACGGCCGCCGCCCGCCGCTCCTCATCATCTGCACCCATGAAGATGCTACTAATTAAGGTGGCTTGGCGGTATGCGGGTTTATTGTTTTGTAGGATTTGAATTCATAGGATTTTTTATATGGTTTCTTAGCGCTCTATTTAGAGGAAATTTCTGTCATTTTCTGATTCAAATTCTTGTGGTTCTCCAATCTTGGGCAGCGTCACCGGAATAGGAGGAGCACAGCGGAAAGAGCATTAGGCGGTGACCGCGAAAACCAGAAAAGAGATGGATGGGTTCTCGCCAAGTTTCTACGGCTCACGGTTTTCATCCATCTCTCGAATAACTAGAAGATGAGCTACCACGACATCTACATCAAAGGTTGGATCTTTCAGCAGTTTGTTGTTGGTTGTGCCTACTTACTAATTTGATTTCATAAGTCAACCTGGGGAACTACCAATTGGGTGTGAATGAAGTTGTTAATATGATTTTATTCATGTACGCTAATGATAGATCTTGCATTTCTCTACTATGTGTGTCTATAAGAGCTACTACGGTGGATAAGGCCGACGTGCACCAATGTAAACTTTAGTTGAAGCTTACAGCACGACGAGGAATAACCTTGATTTCTGCATGAGTAATGTACCTGTACTATTTCATGCTGTGTTCCTGGACTACCGACATTTCAGAATGTTAAGCATTATGCATTAGATTTTTCTCTGCGTGACAATTGGCATGGTAATTGCTTGAATAAATGATTTAAAGGCATAATAAATTGATTAGAGAACATGTCCCATGTTCTAATTTCTGAATCATATAGTTCACATCTATATTTTGAAGCTGGACTAGATTGCTTTTTGAGTTTGCCACTAACTGCACCTGCACATGTACATGCTAAATTTGTAGCATATGTTACCTTCCAATAAAAGGAATCAAATAAAAAGAAGTGGATGTAAAAAAATTAATTTTCATAACATGTTACCTCTCTTTCGATGTTATTGTTGATTCCAGTTGAATTGAATGTTGAGAATTGCTTTGCAGCCTGTGTGATGTACAACACTTGCATTATTAGTAAAGAAGAATAAATTTAATCGGAGATGCTTCTATTTATTCTCTAATGATGTAATGATGTAACTTGTATGCTTTCTCTTGTCAACAATCATGGTACTTCTTCCAGCAACTACTTTCGGAGGTCTGCTAGTGCCATTTCATGGTATGCTTTGCTTTTGCAAATTATCAAAGGAAACCGATGCAGAAAAAAATTGCCCATGAACTGATGCAAGAAATGCAGGAAATCTGTCACCGTGATCTTAACATGATGAGAGTCCAACATCCCAGTAAAAATTTGTAACTTTGGTTACTCAAAGGTGCTAATACTTATGTTATGTATCATGGATTGCTAGAATTGATCTTTCCCTTTTATGCTCTTCAATTCATATATCGTATTCGGCTATCTAGCTCTTGCTTTCCGTACACTTCTTTAGCAGAACATCATCATATATTTTGCTGCTTAAAGAGACAATTTTGAATGGAAAATGAGTAAAGACATTGACTATTATCACAACCAATAGCTTTATTTGTTGTGCTCTTTCAAACTGGAATACCCTTAATGCTAATAATTTATTAATTTTATTTAGATGACACCTCAACCCGTAAGTCATGTTTCTTGCAGTGTAATTTTTTTTACATTTTCTTAAAATTAATCATATATGTCTAGAATAGTTGCTTCTTTAAATTAAAGTAGTCTGCTTATGAGAGATATAAAACAATCGAGTTCTCGGACCATGAATAATGTGGGAAAATTCAAATTATTTGACGGGAAATTCTACACACTTGAAAAGTAAAATAGGGTATTTTTGAAATGTAAGTTTCTCTGGCATGCATTTTCTAGGTTGTCATACTCTGCCTTCACTTGCACAATACCGCTGCGCATAGATGATGTACTATGCCTTGACATGCACAATAACATTGCCTTGATGTACTATTTGGAAGGAATATGCAAAATTATATTTGCTCAGAGAATCATTTTAATTGTCTTCTTAACATCAATATCTTAGTGGCACAATATGCCTCACTCCAGGAACAATGTAGCATTGCGACCGCTTCTAATTGAATTATATATCGGAAATACTAACATCCACACGTGTGGGTTTGCATCTCGTCCACACACATGGATCAACGTCGGTTTGAGTTTGCATGAATCTTGGCATGTTTTGCCAGATTTTTTATGCCATGTAGGATTGGGCTGGTATGTGGGCATTTATCCGGTCGCCCACACATCCGTTTCCACACGCGGAGGTGCTGGTGTGTGGGCGTTTAGCAGTTCGCCCACACGCCAGTTTTCAACGCACGTAGAGGGGCTGGTGCGTGGGCGTTTATCAGTTCGCCCACACACCCGTCACCTCTCCCACACCCAAAGCTATCAGTTGCCATGTGTTTTGCAGGGTACATGGCAACTGCCCTAGTATGCTTGTAAGCAGATGACAACTCTCTCTTTACCCGAACATGTTTTTTTATCATGTCTTTTTGTAGTGCTATATGGCAACTGCCTAGTGTTTAGTAGATGGCAACTCCTAAAGATACCACCGTGCCCACACGCCCGTCTCCTCTCCCACACCCAAAGCTGTCAGTTGCCATGTGTTTTGCAGGGTACATGGTAGCTGCCCCTAGTGTGCTTATAAGCAGATCACAACTCTCTCTTTACCCGAACATGTTATTTTGCCATATCATTTTGTTGTGCTACATGGCAACCGCCTAATGTTAGTAGGTGGCAACTCCTAAAGTTTTCAAATCATGGCAACTGTAGTAGACCAGACCACACATGACAACAACTGCAGTTGTCCAAAAATGGCATTTGGCACTTGACCTGAGATGGCAACTGCAGTTGAGCAGCCATGGCAACTATAGTTGTCTGACATGGCAATTGTAGTTCAGCAACATGGCAACTGCAACTAAACAAACATGGAAGATGGTTCGAACCATGGCAATTGCGGGGACGCGTGGTGACTGTCACGCGGGGCGTACGGGACCATGAGGTAGGAGGCCTGACGTACGAGCGTGTGGGCGTTATCTATTTTGCCCACACGTAGGCGTGTGGGAGGGACCGCGAGGCAAAAAAAGAGGCGTGTGGGCATTACTTGTTTTGCCCACACAGGCGTGTGGGCTGGTTCTCTTAGACACCACACAAAACGTGTGGGCAGACCCCTTAATGCCCACACGTGTGGGCATTATCGATGTTATATATTTAAACATTTTTCCTCAAAGTGCATTGAACACCCATGTATCTTTCTTGAACTGATGGGTATCCCGGACTTTGGCAAATACATTTATGATGTGGTAGTTTGGCTATTGCTCTTTTACATATTGTTACATGTATATATACCAGTTGGAAAGTGCCACTAATTGTAGCATTGGCACTCTGCTCGCCTATTTGGTCACGCCTGGATCAATATTGTGAGCATCCCACCATGGTGTGGCTCTGCATGCCAAGGGCGGTGCATGGTTGGACAGGGTACATGTGTTAGGGAACACAGTAATTTCAAAAAAAAATCCTACGATCACGCAAGATCTATCTAGGTGATGCATAGCAATGAGAGGGGAGAGTGTGTCAACGTACCCTCGTAGACCGAAAGCGGAAGCGTTTAGTTAACGTGGTTGATGTAGTCGAGCGTCTTCGCAATCTAACCGATCCAAGCACCGAACGTACGACACCTCCGCGTTCAGCACATGTTCAGCTCGGAGACGTCCCTCGTACTCTTGATCCAGTTGAGGCCAAGGGAGAGTTTTGTTAGCACGACGGTGTGGTGATGGTGATGATGAAGTTACCGGCGCAGGGCTTCGCCTAAGCACTATGACGATAGGACCGAGGTATGTAACTGTGGAGGAGGGCACCGCACACGGCTAAACAATTGTCAACTTGTGTGTTCTAGGGTGCCCCCTACCCCCGTATATAAAGGATCAAGAGGGAGGCCGGCCGACCCTCTAGGGCGCGCCAAGGGGGGAGGAATCCTCCTCCTAGTTGGAGTAGGACTCCCCCTTTTCCTAGTCCTACTAGGAGAAGAAGGAAGGAGGGGGAGGAGAAGGAAGGAGGGGGCGCCGCCCCTCCCCCTAGTCCAATTTGGACTAGGCCCATGCGGGGGGCGCGGCCAGCCCCTGGCCGCCCCTCTCTCTCCCTTAGGCCCAATAAGGCCCATTACTTCTCCGGTGGTTCCGATAAACCTTCCAACACTCCGGTTATATTTGAAACTTCTCCGGAACACTTCCGATGTCCGAATATAGTCGTACAATATATCAATCTTTATGTCTCGACCATTTTGAGACTCCTCGTCATGTCCGTGATCACATTCGGGACTCCGAACAATCTTCGGTACAACATATCACATAAACTCATAATACCAATCGTCATCGAACGTTAAGCGTGCGGACCCTACGGGTTCGAGAACTATGTAGACATGATCGACACACGTCTCTGGTCAATAACCAATAGCGGAACCTGGATGCTCATATTGGTTCCTACATATTCTACGAAGATCTTTATCGGTCAAACCGCATAACAACATACGTTGTTCCCTTTGTCATCGGTATGTTACTTGCCCAAGTTTCAATCGTTAGTATCTCAATACTTAGTTCAATCTCGTTATCGACAAGTCCCTTTACTTGTTCCGTAATACTTCATCCCGCAACTAACTCATTAGTCACAATGCTTGCAAGGCTTATAGTGATGAGTATTACCGAGAGGGCCCAGAGATAACTCTCCGAAACACGGAGCGACAAATCCTAATCTCGATCTATGCCAACCCAACAAACACCTTCGGAGACACTTGTAGAGCACCTTTATAATCACCCTTTTATGTTGTGACGTTTGGTAGCACACAAAGTGTTCCTCCGGTATTCGGGAGTTGCATAATTTCATAGTCTGAGGAACTTGTATAAGTCATGAAGAAATCAGTAGCTATGAAACTGACACGATCATAATGCTAAGCTAACAGATGGGTCATGTCCATCACATCATTCTCCTAATGATGTGATCCCGTTCATCAAATGACAACACATGTCTATGGTTAGGAAACATAACCATCTTTGATTAACGAGCTAGTCAAGTAGAGGCATACTAGGGACACTTTGTTTGTCTATGTATTCACACATGTACTAAGTTTTCGGTTAATACAATTCTAGCATGAATAATAAACATTTATCATGAAATAAGTAAATAAATAATAACTTCATTATTGCCTCTTGGGCATATTTCCTTCAGTCTCACACTTGCACTAGAGTCAATAATCTAGTTCACATCGTCATGTGATTTAACACCAATAGTTTACATCTTTATGTGATTAGTTCACATCGCCATGTGACTAACACCCAAAGGGTTTACTAGAGTCAATAATCTAGTTCACATCGCAATGTGATTAATACCCAAAGAGTACTAAGGTGTGATCATGTTTTTCTTATGAGAGAAGTTTAGTCAATGGGGCTGTCACATTCAGTGCTGTATGTATTTTGCAAATATTCTATGTCTACAATGTTGTGCATAGAGCTACTCTATCTAGTTGCTCCCACTTTCAATATGTATCCAGATTGAGACTTAGAGTCATCTGGATCGGTGTAAAATCTTGCATCGACGTAACTGTTTACGATGAACTCTTTATCACCCCCATCATCGAGAAACATTTCCTTAGTCCTCACTAAGGATAATTTTGACCGATGTCCAGTGATCTACTCTTAGATCACTATTGTACCCCCTTGCCAAATTCATGGCAAGATACACAATAGGTCTAATACATAGCACAAGATACTTTATAGAACCTATGACTGTGGCATAGGGAATGACTTTCATTCTCTTTCTATCCTCTGCCATGGTCAGGCTTTGAGTCTTACTCAACTTTACACCTTGTAATACAGACAAGACCTCCCCCTTTGACTGATCCATTTTGAACTCTATCAAAAACTTGTCAAGGTATTTACTCATTGAAAAATCTTATCAAGCGTCTTGATCTATCTCTATAGATCTTGATGCCCAATATGTAAGCAGCTTCATCGAGGTCTTTCATTGAAAAACTCTTATTCAAATATCCCTTTATGCTATCTAGAAATTATATATCATTTCCAATCAACAATATGTCATCCACATATAATATTAGAAATGCTACAGAGCTCCCACTCACTTTCTTGTAAATACAGGCTTCTCCAAAAGTCTGTATAAAACCATATGCTTTGATCACACTATCAAAGCGTTTATTCCAACTCCAAGAGGCTTGCACCAGTCCATAAATGGATTGCTGGAGCTTGCACACTTTGTTAGCACCCTTTGGATCGAACAAACCTTCTGGTTGCATCATATACAACTCTTCTTTAAGAAATATCCATTTAAGGAATGTTGTTTTTTATATCCATTTGCCAGATTTCATAAAATATGGCAATTGCAAACACGATTCAGATGGATTTAAGCATCGCTATAGTTGAGAAAATCTCATTGTAGTCAACACCTTGAACTTGTCGAAAACCTTTTGCGACAAGTCGACTTTGTAGATAGTAACACTACTATCAACGTCCGTTTTCCTCTTGAAGATCCATTTATATTTTATGGCTTGCCGATCATCGAGCAAGTCCACCAAAGTCCACACTTTGTTCTCATACATGGATCCCATCTTAGATTTCATGGCCTCAAGCCATTTCGCGGAATCTGGGCTCATCATCACTTCCTCATAGTTCGTAGGTTCATCATGGTCTAGTAACATAACTTCCAGAATAGGATTACCGTACCACTCTAGTGCGGACCGTACTCTGGAAGACCTACGAGGTTTTGTAGTAACTTGATCTGAAGTTTCATTATCATCATCATTGGCTTCCTCACTAATTGGTGTAGGAATCACTAGAACTAATTTCTGTGATGAACTACTTTCCAATTCGAGAGAAGGTACCATTACCTCATCAAGCTCTACTTTCCTCCCACTCACTTCTTTCGAGAGAAACTCCTTCTCTAGAAAGGATCCATTCTTAGTAATGAATATCTTGCCTTCGGATCTGTGATAGAAGGTGTACCCAACAATTTTCTTTGGGTATCCTATGAAGACGCACTTCTCCGATTTGGGTTCGAGCTTATCAGGTTGAAGCTTTTTCACATAAGCATCGCAGCCCCAAACTTTAAGAAACGATAGCTTAGGTTTCTTGTCAAACCATAGTTCATACGGTATCGTCTCAACAGATTTTGACAGTGCCCTGTTTAAAGTGAAAGCAGCTGTCTCTAATGCATAATCCCAAAACGATAGTGGTAAATCAGTAAGAGATATTATAGATCGCACCATATCAAATAAAGTGAGGTTACGACGTTCAGACACACCATTGCGCTGTGGTGTTCCAGGTGGCGTTAGCTGTGAAACTAATCCATATTGTTTTCAATGAAGGACAAACTCGTAACTCAAATATTCTCCTCCACGATCAGATCGTAGAAACTTTTATTTTCTTGTTACAACGATTCTCCACTTCACTCTGAAAATCTTTGAACTTTTCAAATGTTTTAGACTTGTGTTTCATTAAGTAGATATACCAATTTCTTCTTAAATTATCTGTGAAGGTCAGAAAATAACGATACCCGCCACGAGCATTAACACTCACTGGACCGCATACATCGGTATGTATTATTTCCAATAAGTCACTACTCCCTCCGTTCCTCAATATAAGGTGTATTATTTTTCCAAAAAGTCAAACTTCTCTAAGTTTAACCAACTTTATAGACAAAAATATCAATATCTAGAATACCAAATCATTATCAATAGATTCATCATGGACTATATTTTTACATTTTATATATTTAGTATTATAAATCTTTATATATTTTGCTGTAAAGTTGGTCAAACATAGACAACAGTTGACTTTTTGAAAAACTAATACACCTTATATTTAGGAACGGAGGGAGTATGTCGTTCCATTGTTCCAGTGAACAGAGTTTTAGTTATCTTGCCCATAAGGCACGGTTCGCAAGTATCAAATGATTCATAATCAAGTGATTTCAAAAGTCCATCTTTATGGAGTTTCTTCATGCGCTTTACACCGATATGACCCAAACGACAGTGCCACAAATAAGTTGCACTATCATTATCAACTTTGCATCTTTTGGCATCAATATTATGAATATGTGTATTACCACGATCGGGATTCAATAAACCATCAATATTGGATGTATGACCATAGAAGGTTTTATTCATGTAAACAGAATAACAATTATTCTCTGTCTTAAATGAATAACCGTATTGCAATAAACATGATCTAATCATATTCATGCTCAACGCAAACACCAAAAAACATTTATTTAGGTTCAACACTAGTCCCGAAAGTATAGGGAGTGTACGATAATGATCATATCAATCTTGGAACTACTTCCAACATACATCGTCACTTCATCCTTAACTAGTCTCTATTTATTCTGTAACTCGTGTTTCAAGTTAATAATCTTAGCAACCGAACAAGTATCGAATACCCAGGGGCTACTATAAACACTAGCAAGGAACACATCAATAACCTGTATATCAAATATACCTTTGCCATCCCTCTTTTCCACCAAATATTTGGGGTAGATCCGCTTCTAGTGACCATTTCCTTTGCAGTAAAAGCACTCAGTTTTAGGTTTAGGTCTAGCTTTAGGCTTCTTCATGGGAGTGACAACTTGCTTGCCATTCTATTTGAAGTTCCCTTTCTTTCCCTTTGCCCTTTTCTTGAAACTAGTGGTCTTGTCAATCATCAACACTTGATGCCTTTTCTTGATTTCTACCTTCGTCGATTTCAGCATCATGAAGAGCTCGGGAATCGTTTTCATCATCCCTTGCATACTATAGTTCATCACGAAGTTCCAGTAACTTGGTGATGGTGACTAGAGAACTCTGTCAATCACTATCTTATCTGGAAGATTAACTCCCACTTGATTCAAGTGATTGTAGTACCCAGACAATCTGAGCACAAGCTCACTGCTTGAGCAATTCTCCTCCATCTTTTAGGCAAAGTACTTGTTGGAGGTCTCATACCTTTTGACACGAGCATGAGTCTGAAATACCAATTTTAGCTCTTGGAAGATCTCATATGCTCCGTGACGTTTCAAAAACGTTTTTGAAGTCCCGATTCTAAGCCGTAAAGCATGCTGCACTAAGCTATCAAGTAGTCATCATATTGAGCTAGCCAAACGTTCATAACGTTTGCATCTGCTTCTGCAATAGGTCTGTCACCTAGCGGTGCATCAAGGACATAATTCTTTTGTGCAGCAATGAGGATACACCTCAGATCACAGACTCGGTCGCATCATTGCTACTATCATCTTTCAACCTAGTTTTCTCTAGGAACACATATATAAAACAGAGGGAAGCAACAACGCGAGCTATTGATCTACAACATAATTTGCAAAATACTATCAGGACTAAGTTCATGATAAATTAAAGTTCAATTAATCATATTACTTAAGAACTCCCACTTAGATAGACATCCCTCTAGTCATCTAAATGATCACGTGATCCAAATCACCTAAACCATATCCGATCATCACGTGAGATGGAGTTGTTTTCAATGGTGAACATCACTATGTTGATCATATCTACTATATGATTCACGCTCGACCTTTCGGTCTCTAGTGTTCCGAGGCCATATCTGCATATGCTAGGCTCGTCAAGTTTAACCCGAGTATTATGCGTGTGCAAAACTGGCTTGCACCCATTGTATGTGAATGTAGAGCCTATCACACCCGATCATCACGTGGTGTCTCAGCATGAAGAACTATCGCAATGGTGCATACTCAGGGAGAACACTTATACCTTGAAATTTTAGTAAGGTATCATCTTAGAATGCTACAGCCGAACTAAGAAAAATAAGAAGCATAAAAGATAAACATCACATGTAATCAAAATATGTGACATGATATGGCCATCATCATCTTGTGCCTTTGATCTCCATCTCCAAAGTACCATCATGATCTCCATCGTTACCGGCATGACACCATGATCTCCATCATCTTGATCTTTATCAACGTGTCATCACATGGTCGTCTCGCCAACTATTGCTTTTGCAACTATTGCTATCGATTAGCGATAAAGTAAAGCAATTATATGGTGCTTGCACCTTATGCAATAAAGAGACAACCATAAAGCTCCTACCAGTTGCCGATAACTTTAACAAAACATGATCATCTCATACAACAAATTATATCTCATCACGTCTTGACCATATCACATCACAACATGCCCTGCAAAAACAAGTTAAACGTCCTCTACTTTGTTGTTGCAAGTTTTACGTGGCTGCTACGGGCTTAGCAAGAACCCTTCTTACCTACGCATCAAAACCACAATGATTTTTCGCCAAGTGTGTTATTTTAACCTTCAACAAGGACCGGGCGTAGCCACACTCAATTCAACTAAAGTTGGAGAAACAAACACTCACTAGCCATCTGTGTGCGAAGCACGTCGGTAGAACCAGTCTCGCGTAAGCGTATGCGTAATGTCGGTCTGAGCCGCTTCATCCAACAATACCGCCGAATCAAAGTATGACATGCTGGTAAGCAGTATGACTATTATCGCCCACAACTCTTTGTGTTCTACTCATGCATATAACATCCACGCATAGACCTAGCTCGGATGCCACTGTTAGGGAACACAGTAATTTCAAAAAAATTCCTACGATCATGCAAGATCTATCTAGGTGATGCATAGCAACAATAGGGGAGAGTGTGTCCACGTATCCTCGTAGACCTAAAGCAGAAGCGTTTAGTTAACGCGGTTGATGTAGTCGAACGTCTTTGTGATCCAACCGATCCAAGCACTGATCATACGGTACCTCCGCGTTCAGCACACGTTCAGCTCGGAGACATCCCTCGTACTCTTGATCCAGTTGAGGCCGAGGGAGAGTTTCGTTAGCACGACGGCGTGGTGACAGTGATGATGAAGTTACCAGCGCAGGGCTTCGCCTAAGCACTACGACGATATGACCGAGGTGTGTAACTGTGGAGGGGGGCACTGCACACGGCTAAACAATTGTCAACTTGTGTGTTCTAGGTGCCCCTGCCCCCGTATATAAAGGAGCAAGGGGGAGGCCAGCCGGCCCTCTATGGCGCGCCAAGGGGGGAGGAATCCTCCTCCTAGTAGGAGTAGGACTCCCCCCTTTCCTAGTCCTACTAGGAGAAGGAGGAAGGAGGGGGAGGAGAAGGAAGGAAGGGGCGCCGCCCCTCCCCCTAGTCCAATTCGGACTAGGCCCATGGTGGGGGGCGCGGCCAGCCCCTGGTCGCCCCTCTCTCTCTTTCTCCCTTAGGCCCAATAAGGCCCATTACTTCTTCGGTGGTTCCGATAACCCTTCCGACACTCCGTTATATCCGAAACTTCTCCGGAACACTTCTGATGTCCGAATATAGTCGTCCAATATATCAATCTTTATGTCTCGACCATTTCGAGACTCCTTGTCATGTCTGTGATCACATCCGGGACTCCGAACAATCTTTGGTACAACATATCACATAAACTCATAATACCAATCGTCATTGAAAAGCGTGCGGACCCTACGGGTTCGAGAACTATGTAGACATGACCGAGACACGTCTCCGGTCAATAACCAATAGCGGAACCTGAATGCTCATATTGGTTCCTACATATTCTACGAAGATCTTTATTGGTCAAACCGCATAACAACATATGTTGTTCCCTTTGTCATCGGTATGTTACTTGCCCGAGATTCGATCGTCGGTATCTCAATACCTAGTTCAATCTCGTTATCGGCAAGTCTCTTTACTCGTTCCGTTATACTTCATCCCGCAACTAACTTATTAGTCACAATGCTTGCAAGGCTTATAGTGATGAGTATTAACGAGAGGGCCCAGAGATACCTCTCCGAAACACGGAGCGACAAATCCTAATCTCGATATATGCCAACCCAACAAACACCTTCGGAGACACCTGTAGAGCACCTTTATAATCATCATTTTACGTTGTGACATTTGGTAGCACACAAAGTGTTCCTTCGGTATTCGGGAGTTGCATAATCTCATAGTCTGAGGAACTTGTATAAGTCATGAAGAAAGCAGTAGCAATGAAACTGACATGATCATAATGCTAAGCTAACAGATGGGTCATGTCCATCACATCATTCTCCCGTTCATCAAATGACAACACATGTCTATGGTTAGAAAACATAACCATCTTTTATTAACGAGCTAGTCAAGTAGAGGCATACTAGGGACACTTTGTTTTGTCTATGTATTCACAAATGTACTAAGTTTCCGGTTAATACAATTCTAGCATGAATAATAAACATTTATCATGAAATAAAGAAATGAATAATAACTTTATTATTGCCTCTAGGGCATATTTCCTTCAATAGGCTCTCGCCAGTGATGAAAGGATGAAGGAGAGCTTAAAGGTGTTGGTGTTGGTTGTTGTGGTGGTGGCACATCAGTGATGTGGTTGAGTACATTTTGTAGCCAGCTAAGAGGAGAAACAAGTAGAGTTGGGTGCAGCTCAAGCCGAACAAGTATTACTGAGTTACCTCCACATTGCCTGGAGCCTAAATTAGAGGACCTATTCATTCATTATTTTCTTGATTTTGTGACTGTTCCTCAAGTTTTCTAGATTATCTTTTTATGGTACATGTTTTCTTTTTTTTTGTCCTTTAACACAAGTTGCATTGCATTGTGGAATGGGTATACCTATTATTATTTATGTGATCAGTGGAATTTTCGCAATACTATGTATATGATCTAAACAATGGATGGAAATCAATTTTAGTTGGCACGATATTTAAAGTTATGGCTAAATTGTACATCATCCAATAGTTTATTAATTTGTGCGGCTGTTATCATTTATATTAGTCAAGACGTGCGTTCGTATGAGACGGGGCCTCATAGTCTCCCTCCTAGGGCCCCTCCTCAGATTTTGACACGTAATCAACGGCAGACATCTTAAAGCGAACCTAATTCTCTTGATTGTTTTTTTTTTCATGCTAATATGAGTCTCATTTATCGAACAAGCCTGGTAGAGTACCCGCCATTCTGGAGGCTTTGCATCGCATGAAAAAAAATACTGTGTCTTACAGGATCTAACCAACCAACAATGCACAACTCATTCCAAATGATCTTCACTGACCCTTATTGTCAGCACGCCCAGCGTCCCCTTCTCCCCAGCCGTCCTCGAGCGGCATGTCCGGCATCACCTTCTTCCAGAACCAGTGCTTCCTCCACAGCAGCACCATCTCCTCGATGGGCACGCCCTTGGTCTCCGGCAGGAAAATGTAGACGAACACGGTCATGACCGTGATCCAGGCGGCGAAGAAGAGGAAGATGCCGAACTTGAAGGCGCAGAGCATGGACAGGAACGCCTGCGCGATGACGAAGGTGAAGAAGAGGTTGACGGCCACCGTGATGCTCTGCCCCGCCGACCGCGTCTCCAGCGGGAAGATCTCGCTCGGCACCGTCCACCCCAGCGGCCCCCACGACCACCCGAACGCCATCACGAAGAGGCAGATCACCACCACCACCACGATCGAGTAGCTCCGCGACAGCTGCTTGTCCGTCCCGAACTTCACCCCGAGTATCACCGCCACGATCACCTGGCAAACGATCATCTGAATGCCGCCGCTGATGAGGAGCTTCCTCCGGCCGAGGCGGTCGACGGTGGCGATGGAGATGAGGGTAGACAAGAAGAGCACAGCGCCGGTGATCACGGAGGAGTAGAGCGACGCGCTGGCGCCGAAGCCCATGGTCTGGAACAGCACCGGCGCGTAGAACAGGATGGAGTTGATGCCCGTCAGGATCTGGAACGCCGGCATGCACACGGCCATCACCAGCTGCGGCCGATTGCGCGGCTCGAGGATGTTCCGGAACGGGTTCTTGATGGTGTTGGCTAGCTCGCTAGCCTCCGACATGTCCATGAACTCGGCGTCGACGTCCGCGGTGCCGCGGATGCGCTCCAGGACGCGCCGGCCCTCCTCGGCGCGCCCGCGCTCGATAAGGCTGTTGGGCGTCTCCGGCAGGAGCAGCCCGCCCACGGTCATCAGCAGCGCCGGCGCCGCCGCGAGGCCGAGCGAGAGGCGCCACCCCCACGGCTTGAGGTTCTGCGTGCCGTAGTTGACCATGTTGGCCGTGAAGATGCCGAGCGTCGTCGCGAGCTGGAACATCATGTTCAGCCCGCCGCGGAGGTGCGCCGGCGCCATCTCCGACAGGTACAGCGGCACACCCTGCACCAACCAACAAGAACTACATTGTAAGAGCCAGTACAACCACACTCGTCTCGGTGTGGGTAGGCGAGAATTTGACGACGTATACCTGATTGCCGAAACCGATGCCAACGCCGAGCATGATACGACCGAGGATCAGCATCCCAAGGTTCACGGCCGCCACGTTGAGGATCGCGCCGATGAGGAAGCTGATGCCGCCGCAGACAATGCTGGCGCGTCGGCCGTAGTTCCTCGTCACCGGCGAGGCGACGAGGGAGGAGACCAGGCCGGCCAGGTACAGGGAGGAGGTGAATGCCGAGAGGCCCTGGTTGTCGTACTTGCAGTAGTTGTTCTGGTGGCCGGAGTTCTTCCGCCGGAACACCACCGGGAAGAACTTCTCCAGGAATGGGTCCATGGAGGTCACTCCTCCTGCAACATTCGGCAGGGTCAGAACAGATTTCCAGGAAATAATCCCTGGTAAAACTGAAACAGCTATTTTTTTTTCAGATTCAGACACAGTAAATTTCCATCTAAAATTGTAATGGTGAAATCTGAATACTGACATGACGTTGCAAGCTTCAGGTGATTTTATTGCCTAATGAGCATGTTGCATGTCCAAAAAGTGATTAGGCGTTGTTGACAAAATCACAACATTTACTCTTCAGACTTTAGACAATGAATCTAGTATTTAGCTGAATTAGTATCATACACTGTTCTACTTATACAGATATTACACAAGTTTTTTTTTTTTGCGAGTGAACATGACATAAGCTTGAAGAACAAATTAATCTAACAGTTCCGCACAAAAACTCAAATTCGGACTTTCTTTCAGGTAACTCTAATTTACTACTCCCTCCATTCACTATTATAAGACGTTTTAGATGTTTCCATATAGAGTAGATATATACTAAAATGAGTGAACAAATGTGTGAACCGAGCCTTCCATCAAAAACTGGTTTTCTTTTGCTTTTTTCTTTAGCTATGTTTTGAATCTGGGTTTGAAATTTTGCAAAATACGATAGATGTATAATTCATCGATGCTAATTCAGATTTCTTTTATACGTCTTTTAGTAGCTTTTAGCGAGTTTTAGGGTGCACCGCTTGAACCATAAAGGTTGGGTGTGATTTTGATTTGCGAGTTCTAAGAAGTTTTAGCCAGTTAGAGTGCATCCGTTGCACCACGAAAGTTGGTCGTGTTTCAAATATGACCAACATCAAAAGAACAAGGGAAAATAAATCAGATTATGAATAGTTGCTAATTCAAACTGAGTTGTGAATTGGGCCCAATAACACTACCAAAATTTGTTAAAAAAAGTTATTTTTAGGCTTATTTGAAATATGTATATTACGTCCATGCTAATAGCGAAATTTGTCTGCACAAGTTAATGGAGTCGTGACGCGCGAGTCTCATTGTGTAATGAATCACATCCCAGTTTCTGCGAGACTTTCAGCTGACAAGTGGGACCTCGTTGTACGTCAGTAGCCCGGGTTGCAAGTCAAACTCTTGTTCATACGACGCAAAATCTTGTAGATGACGATGCCCCGCATTGATCTATCTAGGAGAAGCGCCACACGGAAACGGACAGCCGCACGGTGATATCATCATCAGCCTGAATTGAAAGCCGATAGATAAGCTTGGCGGAGCGCCGAACACGACTCTGAATTTTGCAGCCTCTCGCGTGTCGGCTTCTCCACTGCATTAGCCGAAACCAAATTCACCACCCCGACACTGAATTTGCCCCATCCACCACGCACGGATATGGATGATTGGATGAATGAATGATTGGCCTCGTCGCGTCGGAGATGGGAAAAAGATGAGCCGTCGTGTTCATTTGATGCACCGCTGAATCAAGAAATCCTGCAGTCCTACTGCTGTTTGCTTTTGACATGAAAGGTCTGTTAGGCAGACAGACAGGTCACGATCTGCTAGCGACATAGGCGAGGGACCAACGAAGAAGGAACGACGCAAAACTGCCGGCACTAGCTCCAAATCAAGGAGGGGCCACGGCTAAGGCGCTGGAAGAAACGTACTACGTGTAACATGTTACTGATGTTCGTGGAGCAGGACAAGCTCTTCTTTCTTCCGATGGCCCATGGCTGGGTGAGAAGCAGCCACACCACACCACACACACACAAACATGGGGGCATGCACGCGCGCACAGCAGAGCACCGACGAGCGAAGATACGGAAGAAGACAAGACGGTGGGTGGACGGAATCACTGCTGGGGTGAGGTGGGTGTGGGAGTGGGAGCAGGACTTACCGGAGATCCCGATGTCGTAGCCGAAGATGGAGCCCCCGACGGCGGCGACGAGGCAGGCCATGGCGACGGCCAGCGTCATGCGGCCCTTGTACTCCGCCGCCCTCTCCTTCTTCACGCCCAGCGCGGCCATGCCACCGCCCGCCATCCTCTCCTCGAATTCCTCTGCCTCTCCTCTCCGATGACTCTAGCAAGAACCGAGGAAAGGAGGAGGGGAGGAGAGCTCGCTCGGCACGGAGAAGCAATGCCTCAACCAACTAGAATTCCACGGCCATATATAGACGTCTCCCCCTGTATCTGTACGCCCTCTCTCCTCGTCCCGGATGCGAAGCGAGTGTACAATTATGAGAGGGAGCGGGTTGGCGGCGATTTCTTCTTGCATAAAAGCCCGGAGGGGCTGCGGCAAAGCCATGCTGATGCTGTGCGTTCAAGGCGATAAGCCCCCTCCCGCCCGCGCCTCGGCCGTTGACGTTGACCCCTATCCTGCGGCCGAGGGGAGGGGGGCTGCGCTGCGACGCGGGCCCACCCCCAGTCACCCAGACACTACTCGGCGACGGGCGCCCCTGTGTTAGGATCTAGGGGCTGTTTGGATCGCTGCCCACAGCCGCCCGTCCAAAATATTGGTCGTTGACTAGGTTAGTTCCGTTGTTTGGATGAGTGCCGATTTTTTGGCTCGCCCAGCCCACCGTAGCCCTCCTAATGTATATCCGCGCCAATTTTTTGGTGAGGCTCCGGCGGCCAAATCGCTCGCCAATTATTTGGGGTGCCCTCCGTTGGCGGGGCTGGCTGTGGCAGAAACCAAACGGTAAGCTGATGCGCCAACTTTCTCAAGGATCCGATATGGTCCATAATATTTGAACAGCGGCTTGTGATGCGCACGAGGGGCAACAGAAGATTGTATGTATGGCTGTAGCTTGAGGAATACTGAGTCTCCCACTGCAAAAACTCGGTCAGATCGTTTCTTGTCGGCCTGGTGCTTCATTCTGGAATTGACTCGCTCCAAATGTTGCTTTAAAAGACGCAACATCAAATCTCTATCATGCAACCAGGTTTCCAAATCCGGGACAGTACACGCGTCATCTGCTGAAATGCCAAATGTACGAGGAGACTGGCCATAAAGCACTTCAAAAGGAGACTTCCCTTCCAGAGCAGAGTGTGGGCTGGTGTTGTACCAATACTCAGCCAAGGAGAGCCACTGAGCCCACTTAACCGGACATGCATGAGTAAAACAACACAAAAAAGCTTCAAGGCACTGATTGACTCATTCGGATTGACCATCAGTTTGAGGATGATGAGATGAGCTCATACGCAATTTAGTACCTGTCAAGGCTGCCATCTCCCTCCAGAAGCGACTTGTGAAAATTCTGTCACGATCTGTCACAATTGATTCTGGCATTCCATGCAATTTGTGAATATTGTCCATGAACACAAAATGACAGTCGACACTGTGAAAGGATGTTGCAGACCAAGAAAATGAGCATAACGGGACAACTTATCCACCACAACCAAAATGCAATTGTAGCGGCCAGAGCGAGGGAGGCCTTCGACAAAATCCATTATCAACATCTGCCAGTAACGTTTGGGAACAGGCAATGGTTCAAGCAAGCCTGGATAACGAGCTCTATCAGGCTTAGCTCTCTGACATATCACACATTCTTGCACATATTGTCGTACTTGCGCTCGCATGCCCTTCCAGTAAAACAATTGTTTCAAGCGACGTAAGGTCACTGGTATACCTGAATGGCCACCAATAGGGCTTGTGTGGAACGCATCCAGCAGCTTGAGGGTGAGTTCAGCGCCCTCTGGGATCCACAAACGCCCTTTGTAACGAATAAGACCATCCCTCAAGGAGTAAGAATCATCCACACTAGTTTGCACAGCTAGTTTAGTGAGCAGTTCTTGGGCTGTTGCATTGTCTTGATACAAATCCAATACTTCCTGAAGCCAAGCAGGTTGGTGATGGGATATGGCTAACAAGTGCTCATCAGGGGATGGTCTGCGTGACAAAGCATCTGTAACTCGGTTTTCTGCTCCTTTTTTATACTGGATTTTGAATTGAAGACCCAAGAGCTTGGTAAACACCTTTTGCTGCCAAGGAGTATGCAAACGTTGATCACTCAAATGAGTTAAGCTACTGTGATCTGTAAGAATCAAGAATTCTGCATGCTGTAAATAAGAACGCCACTGTTCAACTGCGAGAATGATGGCCATGTACTCTTTTTCATAAGTAGAGAGCCCTTGAGTGCGAGGGCCCAATCCACGGCTCACAAATGCCAGAGGATGCCCTTGTTGTAACAATACTGCTCCCACTCCTAGATCACTTGCATCAGTTTCAATAACAAATTGCTTAGAGAAATCTGGCAAGGCTAGGACAGGGGTTGTAGTAAGAGCTTGCTTCAGTTGATCAAAGGACTGTTGTGCCGCTGGAGACCACACAAAAGGGACATGCTTGTGCAGCAATTGAGTGAGAGGTTGACTAATCATACCATAGTGTTGGACAAATTTGCGATAATATCCAGATAGTCCAAGAAACCCACGCAATTCCTTGAGGTTAGCAGGGACTGGCCACTCTTGCACAGTAGATACTTTTGCTGGATCAGTAGAGACACCATTGCCATCAATCACGTATCCCAAATAAGCAATACGACGCTGTGCAAATTCACATTTGGATCTCTTGACTTGCCACTGGTGTTTTTGAAGCAATTGCAGCACCTCTTTCAAGTGTTGTATATGATCTTCCAATGTTTGACTATAGATGAGTATATCATCGAAGAATACAACAGCACACTTACGTAGCACTAGAGCCAGATCATAATTCATGACAGATTGAAAAGTAGGAGGGCCATCTGTTAGACCATAAGCTAGGACATTAAACTGGTAATGTCCATTATGCATATGGAAAGCTGTTTTGTATTCTTCACCCGGAGCCAAACGAATTTGATGGTAACCTGCACGGAGATCAAGCTTTGAAAACCAAGATGCTCCTGTCAATTCATCGAGTAACTCATCAATCACAGGTAGGGGATATTTGGTCTTCAATGTGATCAGATTAAGGTGTCGATAGTCCACACATAGTCGCCACGTCCCATCTTTCTTGCGAATCATGATAACAGGGGAAGCAAAAGGACTTGACCTAGGTGAAATTACTCCAGATTCCAGCATTTCTTTTATCTGTTTCTCAATTTCTCTTTTCAGTTCTGGAGAATACCTATAGGGTTGGATATTTACTGGTTGAGCTCCTTCCATCAAAGGAATGTGATGATCACAAGCTCGTCGCGGTGGAAGAGAAGTGGGAATAGCAAACACACTAGCATATTCATCCAACAATTCCTGTATAGGTGCCGGAAGAGGAACAATAGGACTCTTGTCGCTAGCTGATTGAACCAAATGGAGCTCGACCACAGTGCAGTTAAATGAAGCAGGGGGATGTCCTTGCAAAAATATTGGAGCTCCCTTATACTCGAATGCCAACCATTTTTCAAGCCAGTTCACTTGCATAGTGCCGAGAGAAGAAAGCCAATCCATTCCCACTATGCCATCATAATGTTTCAATGGTAGCACTCTTAAATCACAATCAAATTCATGTCCGCTGGCTGACCACAAACACTGAGGAATAACATGTGTACACTGCAATTGTCCACCACCAGCAATTCTCACACTCTGTTGTTTGGGCAACTGTTGCATACCAGGCACATGAGCTGCTAAACGATCACTGATGAATGAGTGGGAACTTCCTGAGTCAAGCAAGAAGATGACCTTATGACCAGCTAGCTGACAATCAAGCCTGATAGCCGAAGAACCGCCTGTTGCAGTCTGTGTGTCAGCTGACAATACCATCAGATCCATATCACTATCCTCAGAATCACCATTATCCAAGGCACAAAATTCTAGCATCTCTTGCACTACATGCAGTTGCACAGTCTGATTGCACTTATGATCTCGACCCCAGCGCTCACCACAAATGAAACAAAGGCCTTTTGCTCTGCAATAAGCCTTAAGTGTCGCCAACTTATCCTCTGGAGCATTCACCTTAGGCTTGTCTCTAGTTTCCTCAATAGCTTTGACAGGAACTATTTTGTCAGAACGCCCATACCCCGATGAGGAAAAAGAGCGACGACCAGACGTATAAGTATCACCATCGAGCTCTCCGATTTCCTCATGTACTGCGGCAATGGAATATGTCGGTGTACTAGAATAGAGGTACCCTAGTACCCCGAACTTGTGCACGGGCAGTTGCAGCACCCCGCGGCAAGGCTTGCCGGGCGAACGCCAAGATCCTCCGTGGTTCCCTTGGAGCCATTCAAGAACAAAGTATTTAAGCTCAGGAGACAAGGCCCCGGCAAGAGGAGCTTGCCGGGAAGGCCAACCAAGGCACTCCAAGGAACTTGCCGCGACGCGCCACGCGCTCCGGCAAGGCAACAAGGCCCCGGCAAGAGGAGCTTGCCGGGAAGACCAACCAAGGTACCTCGAGGCCCAGTGAGCGACAAGCTTCCGGACCCGACAAGATAACAGCAGCGGCAAGGCGCTTGCCGCGGCAGGCGGCCACTCTGTGCCCACGCTCCAGTGCATCCACCAACGTGTCGCTCTGGGGGCCTCTCCAGGCGCGCGTGGCGGGAGGCTGTGCAGCCAGCGGTGCGCAGTGGCATGCGAAGCTGACAAGATCGCCATCGTGGCGAACGGTGGCGCCCCTAACGGTCCTTTTCTGCACTGTTTGGGCGACTCAGACGGGCATTTAATGCCCTTGTCCCCTGCCGTTAGGGTTAGGTAGGGTGCACTGTACAAGTGACTGTACCAACCACCTCACTTTTTACATTTGTACCCTTCTCTGCGTTGCCACCTGTCGGTGACCCCTTTAGCGTATAAAAGGAGGCCCATGCGCAACGTAGGGGGGGTTGGACTGGTTCGGAACCCAGAAAAACACTACGCTCTCTCTCTGGAGCAAGAACACAAGATAATCAAACAAGCAGCAGTAGGAGTGTTATCTCTCCGAAGAGCTCCGAAGCTGGGTAAACTGCTCGTGTGCTTCGCCTCGATCTGCTCTTCGTGTGATCTCCGCCCCCCGCCGAACCGAAAGGGGCTCGGTCCGCCGGCCCCATAGATGTTCGTGGATCAGTTTCCCCGACATCTCTGGCGCGCCAGGTAGGGGACGTCGAGATTGTGTGAACCTGATCCGGTGTTCACACGAGCTAGATCTTCATTCCCTTCGTCAACATGCCACCGAAGAAGAAGACTTCGGCGGCAGCCGCTCCGTCCACGTCACTTCCGCCACCGTTGGAGCAAACGGGTGGTGGAATGGACGCCGGCGGAAGAATGGACGTTGACGAGGAAGCTTATGATGCTGCCAGGTCCAAGGACAAGGCTGCACAAACCTCGGCGATTGTACATATTCCGCGCCACTCTCAGGAGGCGCAAGACCAACAGCGTCATGGCACTCGCAGTGCCATACGCATGATAGGACAAGACCAAGCTGGTGGATCTCGGGGCGCTCAAGACCAGCATGCACGCCAGCGTGCTGGCACGAGCGGGGCACGGTCGCCCGGACGGGATACTGCTCCTTCTAACATCTTTAGAAGTCCGAGCACGTCCCGCTCCTCGCGCCGTCCGCCACTGCCACCCACCACTCCAGCAGAAGCTTTGGCGCGAGCTCAACTGCTCCTAGATTACCCTCCGACGTCGGACAAGATCGACGAATGGAGGGCCACCATTCAGAGTCTCATCGGCTACGCCAACGGCGACACTCCACGGCGGCCGAGCGCGTCGACGCCGCGGCAGGGTTGCCGGGCGCGAGCCGGTGGCGACGAAACGGGTGGAGGTGCAACTACCATGCAATCACCACCCCGAAGGCCAAGATCGCCGACTCGCCGGATCCACCTCGACAGCGACTCCACCGCATCGTCGGATCCACGAGCTCGTCGCGATCAGCGCCAAGTTCTTCATGATCGACAACAAGAAGACGCTCGAACTCGCATCGAGCGCCGAAGAGAAGCGCGACGTCAATCCGACAAGCGCGCTGGGCCCTCTATTGACATGCATGCGCCAGGGGAACCAGACGATCTGCCATACGCGGTAGGTTGCCCTGCGTTCACTCGTGAGCTGCGGCAAGTCCAGTGGCCCAGCACGAAGAACTTCAAGCCAGACGTACGGAGAAGTACGACGGCAAGACGCATCCGTCGGAGTTCCTCAGCATCTACACCATTGCGGTGCAGGCTGCCGGGGGACGGGATGACAAGATCCTTGCCAACTACTTCCCGCTGGTGCTCAAGCCCAACGTCAGATCCTGGCTCATGCACTTGCCGGACAACTCCATATCCTCTTGGGCTGATCTGTGCCATCAGTTTGTCGGCGCCTTCACAGGCGGACACAAGCCTCATGGCCAGGAGAGTGATCTTCATCTGCTCGCCCAGAAGGAAGGAGAGCCCCTGCGCAAGTACATTCAGAGATTCAGCAGTGTGCAGCACAACATCTCAGACGTCCACCCTGCCGCGGTGATCAGCGCGTTCCATCAGAACGTGCAAAACCACAGGATGCGGGAGGAAATGGCGATGTGCAAGATCAGGGACGTCAGTGAGTTATATGCACTGGCCGACAAGTGTGCACGTGCTGAGGAAGGGAGGAGACTCCCCGGAGAGAATGTAGGAGCGGGAGGATCTGACAGTGAAGATGCTGCCCCGGCAAGGAAAAACCGGCGGCGGAACAATAGGAAGAGGAAAGGCAAAGAGGTGCTAGTTGTTGAGCAGTCCGGCAACGGTGGTGGCGCCAAGAAAGCCAAAGCTGGTGACTCCGGCAAGGAGGTTGCCGTGGAGGTGGCGGTCGCCGACAAGCAGGACGGCACCAACAAGCAGTATTGCAAGATTCACCGCACCAAGGGCCATGATCTCCAGAGCTGCAAAAAAGTCGAGCAGCTTGTTGAGCAACAGAAAGCTGAATACGAGCAGCGCGACAAGGAGAAGGCCCAGGAAGGTGCTGGGGGATCCGGCAAGAAATGTCCCGGCCGAGGAGGACGCCGCGGCAAGGCCAAGCAGCGGCAAGGAGGCAGACCTCCTCGCGGCCGCGACAAGGATGAAGATGACGATGACGATGAAGACATGGATGATGAGGAGACTGATGAGCAGGATGTAACGCCCGGATAATCCTGCTACAGTAATCCCACGCTAATCATGGCACGTCATCCCGATTACTGTTGCTATCCTCGAAATAATTCGAAACCGTTCAAATTCAAAATTCAAATTAATGAAAACAATAAAAGTTTTCAAAATTTAAAATAAAATTGTTCGGTGGTTAACGAATATTACAAGGGTAATTATGATGCAACAAACAAATTTTTATTAAATGCCTAAGTGTTTATAGATAAATAAAAAACATAAAAGAAAATAAATAAAAGGAAAACAGAAAAACAATACAAAAAAAAGAGAAAAGAAACCCCCTGGGCTTCGGCCCAGCTGACCACAG